>NW_027266276.1:9825000-10037500 GCF_022045235.1 Haliotis cracherodii | reverse complement strand
CGATGTTGACTTATTATCATTATCATTATTACTTCAAACCATAGTGTTTCATGTTTCATGAGTAAGGTCCGTTTAAGCAAGACGTTTCAACTCACCTTTGAAATTTGAAAACCCCCAGATATTTGTTGCACAATGCCCTCCACGCCAGCTCAGAGAATAAGAGACATACAAAGTGGTGATGTTGCACTTACCACATCCTCAATTAGGTCATAAACGAAAATCTAACGAGCCCAAATCGAGGACAGTTAAACCATAACGCAGAGATACGGTACATCGAAACATACATTCCCCATTTCTCCACGTCCTTGCCTCGTGGACAAACATACCTCCATCCACAGCTGCAGCGGCATGGCGGGTTGCATACACTGGGAGTAGGGGGTGGACGTACGGCAAGACGAAGTAAAACCCCGTTAGTCGGGAACCTTGTCAAACCGAAAACTCCGTACACCGGACGCTTACGGTTGGGGCCGTCCATGTAATTAAAGTAATTAACATGTTCAAATGACCGATGCGGCATAAAACAATAATCAGTCACTATGCTCATGATTCAATTATCCGGGAAACCTGTTAAACCGGACGACTTCACTGGATTAACGAGGTTTTGCCGTATTTTTAAGATGATTGAAGATTTTTAATACTGTTAAACGAGTGAGTCTTTCAGCAATGTTATAAAGACTCCCATGTTAAACTAACTCTATCACTTAGTGGACTGTTTCAACAATATGTTACATCATCTTCTTATTTTTCATTCGTGACCAACTCGTGTTATTCCGGGACAGGTTACGGAAAGGGACGAGTGGTGACGAATGAGAGCCATATAATCTACGGAATAGGTAAAATAAAGATGTGTGAGTCTGGTGTGTGTGTGTACGTGAGTGTCTGTCTGCGTATGTATATTAAAACTTAAATAAATATAAAACTTTTTATAATTTTGAGTTTTGGTTTCTAATATGCCCCTCGGATTCCCCATTATTCTATAGTTGTTATGTTTGTTATTGGTATAGATAACATCACTATGTCATTAAACTGCAATTGTAAGTGATAATTTGAACCACCTATAAAAATGTACAATGTTGACATAATCTTAACCCACATAGATGTAGGTGGTTATATTAAAAACTGTATCCGGCCCCTTCTGACCTTCGACCATTGTAGACACATTTAGTCACATACTTGCGACAGGATGTGACAAGAGTAGCACCCGGATGTAACTGTGGCTGTCTGTTATATATCATCACGTGCATGTACTCTAGATCTCTCACCCTCCTGACGACAATTATACAGTTTCTCCTTTAAATTATGCATAACCAGAGTAAGGGCCATTCTGCATGTCTGGATGGCCCTTAACATGTATTCATTTGACGTCATTGTTGGTGGAGCTGCTTTAATTGTTACTGTGTGAATAATAAAGTAAAATATATGAGTTTAGAGAGTAGGGGTTGATGCATCTCATCCATCATGGAATTACCCTCTGACACAGGTTATAATACTTCCAAAAATCAAGTATCATTAATTATTTATTAGATATATTATCGAAATTATTCAAGCTATGATTATGTTTCTAAATGGTGACGTAGTGTGAATCAATTTGACACAAATCAGGGAAACATCAAATGTCAAATGTCAAATGTCAAATGACAAAAGGTATAAACACAGAGCGACAAAAAACTTCATTCTGCAATGTTGAAGAGAATAATTCATTAATAAAACAGCTGGTTTGACAGCTGGTTTTGGGTACCGTAAATCCTTGGTAAAGCGCTGCTTATTTCAAATAATTCAGAAAGTCATTGACCATGATCTTGGCTTTATTCGCGGCATGCGTTTGTATTTTTCATTAATAGTTTGGAAATTTTGTTTTGAGTTTTGATATTTCTCTTTTCGATGTCTCACAATTTTTAAGCGGACACAGTTTGATCAAATTAAAGGCAGTCATCAAGCTATATCCGAAGGCTGGAGGTAATAAAACAACACGTGACATACATACGTCACAAGGGGATTTATTTTTGCACACGACACAGGTGTAACAGCTACCAATACGCATTTGATGAAGTTCGGCGTGACGAGCGAACGCTTTAATCACTGAGCTACCCGACCGCCCCATCTCCTTTGAAATCTCTCTCAATCAGTATTTATTTGATTTGATTTAAAAATTGTGGTTAAAATCGTGTTCCATTGTCTATTGCTGATCACCAATCGGCGCCAATTATCTGTTGGCTCCGTTGTTAAGTTTCCACCTTTGTAATCTTATTACTTTTGTTGTTCTTACAGGTACATATATATGCTCTCTGCATCCTACCATTCATGCACCGAAGCATATACTCCGAAACATTGTGTTCCTCATAGTAAGGGGGCACGGGTGGCCCAGTCGTCTAAGGCACCGCGATTCGCTATGCAGAGTTGCGTCCCTTGGGCACCCCAGAAACCTATGATTGTGAGTTCGAATCCTGGTTCGCTCCAATTATGTTTCTAGGTTTGTCAGCACCATACCCGTGCTCGTGGTAAACGTCTGAGACCTGCATCACTTCGAGCTTTCCCCCCACATTAAGCTGACACGCCGTGATATAACTGTGTAATAGTGCAAATCGTTTCAATACTTTTATTTAACATTTCATTTATCTAAATACTTAACTGGTTCAATATGTTTCCAAGTCCACCGAAATTCTATGCCCTTTGTCTGTTTAATATATTCAGCAAACATTCGGCGTTCCCCTCTTATCATAAGCCCCTCCGGGCAGGACCTTTAATCTCCAGCGCTATCTATAAATTTTAATTGAACACCTCCTAACGTCGCCGGATCTTACGTATATACATACACGTGGGACAATGACCTTGCCACACGTTATGTAATACCTCGCTCTACAAAACCCGACTGACATGGTCAGTCAGGGAGACAGCCTAGAGAACAGCCAGAAGGTAAGTGACAGAACGGTTCTCCCACCCGGGAAGATTGGCCACTCGGTCCCAGTGTGCGTTCTGTCACGTTATTATCAACATGTACCTTTTCGACTCATTTCAACCATCAACAATAAATATGGCTGCTGTCGTCTAAACTTCACCCCTGTGTTTTGTCTTCCGTCATCACCCTGAGCTACCATCCGAGGGCCGAAACTAACGCCCTTGGACAACTGTAATATTGTTAAAAGCGGCGTTATACCCAACTCACTCACTCCTCATAAAAGTTGACATCCTTAAATTCTCTTCCTCATGTGTCATTTCTAAATGCCTTTCAAAGACTTGATCCTGTTAAAATTATGCTTGAGTTGAGGTCATTCGTGTCATCGCTGTATCATTGAACCGACTGAATGTGATGGCATATATTGACAGCCCTTGCGTAGGAATACATTTTGTGGCGTGACTTTAATCATGTGACTGTTAAAATAATTAACATAACTCAACGCAGAGTAACATCTAACAAGTAGTTCGTCGATCAAGTGAGTGAGTGAGTATGGTTTTACGCCGCTTTTAGCAATATTCCATCAATATCACGGCGGGGGACACAAGAAATGGGCTTCAAACATTGTGCCCATGTCGGGAATCGAACCCAGGTCTTAGGCGTGACGAGCGAACGCTTAAACCACTAGGCTACCCGACCGCCCCTCGTCGATCAAGGCGAGGGGAGAGAACCGGCCTACAACCACCAGTTCAAACATTAGATGAATATCCTGAGAAATGGTAGACACAGTTTTCGGACACTCAGACACAGTATACTGACTCCGAACCGATAGACTTTGTTTTATCTCCTTAATTCCCAGCGCCAGAAGGGTTACAGCGAGTACCATATGTTATCGAATCTTGGTATGACGTGGCCAGGAATCGAACCACCGACCTTCGCTCTCCGGGCAGATGCGGTATCCACTAGACCCCGGAGGCGATCCAGAAAATCTCGCGGTCAGCGTGTTCTGGTTGATAACATGGCGTCAGCACCGTGTAGTGAAGATACTCCACGGATAAAGAATTATGTCAGTGTTGTTTGTGGCCGATATACAATGCACACGTGATGTGTGGACGTTCGTCTGGTACATGTATATGTTTCTACGTCAGGAGACATTAAAAACAACAAGCCATGTCACATTTTTTTCTGCTGTCTAGTACCTTGAAGTATGCACCATGTTCCTGAGTCATCGCAACGACGACACGTGGAATACATGCATACATTATCACTCTCATTGAGATACACCCCTGTTGACGTGAGGTCACGGTGTAAGTAAGTGTTATAGACAAGGGCTTAGTATCCCAAGCATGTCAGAGAAGGAGAACGGTCTCCTTTGAGACATAACGCCATCCTTGCTCTCCGGCTCGTATTTTAATATGAGAATGATAAACAATTTCAGACAGATGTCACAAAGGTTAAGACAAATATTTTGTTATAGTGACGCGGTCCAATAAATTGGAATGTCTATGACGCAATTCCATCTTGCGTCCCAGTTACACATGTCAAGGTTTTTACCGTAATTCCTCTTAAATAAACCTTGTAAGGAGACTGAGGTAGAGACATACACTTCTGCCTTGAAGTTCAGTCCCCCTGGACGCCTGCATTAAGAGAATTTGTCAGTTGTGTTGAACTTACAATAATTGTATTCTATGGTGACATATAAAAAGTCTCATGTAAAGCATGTTTTTTTGGTTTGTTGTTTAACGCCGCACTCAGAAATATTCAAGCTAAATGACGACGGTCTATAAATAATCGAGTCTGGACCACACAATCCAGTGATGGATATCATAAGCATCGATACCCGCAATTTGGATACGATGACATGCATCAACCAAGTCAGCGAGCCTGACCACCCGATCCCGTTAGTCGCCTTTTACGACAAGCATAGTCGCCTTTTTACGGCAAGCATGGGTTGCTGAAGACCTATTCTACCCCGGATCTTCACGGGTCTGTAAAGCATGTAGTAAGTAAGATGGTAAATAATAATATTCAAATCGCATTAAAGTACAATGATACATCTGTAATCCTGAAGCTTTTGTTCCACATGCCCAGAATAGACAGGAGGAAAATTTAACAAATAAGAGAAGGACTTTGCCAATACATACATGCACAGGCATCAGAGACATCACAAGAATAACACCCGTGAAGATCCGGGGAAGAACAGGTCTTCAGCAACCCATGCTTGCCGGAAAAGGTGACTATGCTTGTCGTAAGAGGCGACTAATGGGATCGTAAGAGGTGACTAACGGGATCGGGTGGTCAGGCTCGCTGACAATTGCGTAGTTAGATGCTCATGATATTAATCACTGAATTGTCTGGTCCAGACTCGATTATTTACAGACCGCCGTCATATAGCTTGAATATTCAATATATGGATACGTACGCGGTTCAAAGTAAATGTTAATTTATACTGCCTGACACAGTCTGACAAGTCTTCATCTGGTCGAAACAGAAATTACGCTTTTGTTTCATGGATCCAAATTACATATTATGAAACAAGTACTTATGTAACAACTTTATGTCATCATTATCCCACACCCTATCACCTATGGTTGTCGTCATCGGTGTATCACCCAATATATACAACTTGCCGATAACTTGCCAATCAATCAGTGGTTCACATTTGGCGTTTTCTCTTCTCTCATCAACGGTTGGATTATTAATTTAGATGTGGTCATTGATGTGTAAGATGTCTTACTGCAGTTGGGTAAAATGGAACTGATTAGAGGTGTAGTGCAATATCCAGGGATGCTAAACCCACAGATTACGGATTAAACATCATAACTGTGTGTCAGGTTTCTTAATGCTTAATATTTTTTCTGGAGAATTTGTTTCTTCTACAAACGTTAAAGGACACTTCAACATTAAAATATATATACATAATGCCCTGCGTATGAAGATGGACTTTGACTATCACATATTTCTACACAATATGTCATTTATATTTATGCATTAAAAAAATATGGTTGTGGTGATTTCTTTTGGTGGCAGACATGTATTTTGGTGGTAAAATGCACATTTATGTGTTAAATTTAAGTTAATCAAATAAATGATTTAAGTCAATTTCGCTTCATTTCGTTGTTTCTTTGTTCATCTTGCTTCACGCCACACTGAGCAATATTCCAGCTACATGTATATGAAGGCGATCTATCTGGACTGAGCAATCGAGTGATTTATATCATGAGCACCAACGCAGGCAATTGGAATTCGATGACATGCAATCAAAAAAGTCCCCGCTATTCCAGCTATATGACGGCGGTCTGTAAATAATCGAGTATTGACCAGACAATCCAGAGATATCATGAGCATCGATCCCCGCAATTGAAATACGAAATACATGCATCAACCAAGTCCGTGAGCCTGACCACCCGATCCCGTTAGTCGCCTCTTACGACAAGCATTGTCGCCTTTCACGGCAAGAATGGGTTGCTGAAGACCTTATCATTCCGGATCTTTACGGGGCGGACAGTATGTTGTGGCGTTCTCGCAGACCCACCTTCAACTCTGTCATGCTGCCTTACGATGACTTTCGCATGACGTTTGTTAGGAGGCCTTCAGGCACGTCCCCACCTATCCAGAAAGTCCAGAGTGAAGCTGGACACATCTAAAAATATTACACGAGATTTCATGGTCCCCTACTTTTTTTGGGAGGGCAGGACTATACTTAGATGCAATGGAAATAGAGCAAAGTTTGTTTCTTAAACAATTGTTCCATATTTATCCGTCTTCACGTGTTAGTAAGGTTTGGTGTCGTTGGTAGAAATACATGGGTTTCTGCTATTAAGAATATGTTATATTCTCATGGCTTAGGACGTGTGGGAATTTCAAGGTGCTGGTGATCCTGAATATTTCATAAGTGAGTTTATATTGAGGGTCATGCACAAACATGGTATTCGGAAGTGTCTGGATACTCGAAATTAGAACTGTATTCATTATTTAAGACATCATTATCACTTGAACCGTATCTTTTAAATGTATTATCATAAGAAAAGCGACGTGTGCTTACCCTTTTCAGTGAGTGAGTGAGTTGGGTTTAACGCCGCTTTTAACATTATTCCAGTTATATCGCGGCGTGTCAGCTTAATGTGGGAGGAAAGCCCGAAGTGATGCAGGTCTCAGACGTTTACCACTTCGGTGAAACCTACGAGCACCCATGGTGCTGACAAACCTAGAAACATAATTGGGGCGAACCGGTATTCGAACCCACAATCATAAGTTTCTGGCGTGCCCAAGGGACGCAACTCTGCACAGCGAATTGCGGCGCCTTAGACGACTGGGCCACTCGTGAACCCCCACCCTTTGAAGTATTTAAGAATAGGCAATTATGCATAACACAGGAAGGAGGGATGGCATCGATGAGACACTCCAAATGTGTCCATTATGCAAGTTAAGGACAGTTGAAAATGAAACTCATTTCATTCTTGTATGCCCAATTTATGAAGATAATCGCTCAAAATATTTCCCATATTTAGACTTTACTGCTGGTAATATTCGTAAAGACATACTAGTTAGAATGTTAAACTCTTCTGATGTAAACTGTCTTGAGACCTTAGCCAATTAAGATGCAATTTGTCTTCGGTCTTCTTACCTGTAAATTTTATTTCATTTTCATGCACTTGATGTGAAACTAAATAATATTTTATTATTGTATATTATCTGTACGCTTGGTGCCTTATTACCCAATAAACTGATTGATTGACTCAAAAAACAGCCAGACAGGGAATAAAATGTGTACGTCTATGTTAGCGTGACTGATGTATAACTTCTTTCAGTGGCATTTAGAAGTTGGTGTGATGAAGAAAGACAAGTTCTATGGATGAACAACTTCTTTATTACTGCTTGCTGACTCTGTGTCCATTTGACATTCACTGGCTTCTAATTCACTGGCTTCCAATCATCCCAATCAGCTTCCGTGGTTGTTTACCCTGTCCCATTAGTCATTCACTGGCTTCCAATCATCTTAATCAGCTCTCTTTGTCCATCAATCAATCTACTGTAGAAACATTGATGTTAATATTAAGTATATATACCTATATTGTTCAGCACTATCCATCACATGCTTGATAAAGGTGTTAGGATCTACACCGAAACGTCGCACTGATTGTAATAAAGAAGTTGTTCATCCATAGAACTTGTCTTTCTTCGTGACACTGATGTATTTTTGCCATCGGACCAAGGACAATTACCATGTATTGATGTTTCAGTGTTTCAGTCGTGTCACCTGGTGGATTATGCAGTTTTATAGCCAGTCAATAACCACATCAAGCGATATTACTAAACCTTAACAAATGTAAAATGGTTGATTTATTGCCTGAAAAATGTACCCGAATACCTCAAGATAACATTTTAACCTTGACCATTAGACGTGTGGAAGGCCCTGATCGTGCTTAGTACCGTTATCTACCCCATGGCTTACCGTCCGTGTATATAAAGGCACAGCGCCCTGGAATCTGTAGAACACTCAGAGACGTGTTTCTGACGCATAGGTCACACTAGTTTATTTATAAGTCGGAGAGTAATGGACGCCTGAAAGGCAAACATTTTTTAGGCCACCCTTACCATTATTCCAGTCATGCCCTAAAGAACACGTGGTCGTTTACCCATTGTTCGTTTTGAGGGAGTCAAACCTTTATCTTCCTCTTGATGAGTTAACACTTTAACCACTTGGCTAACCCACCGCCCCTCAGTAGCAACATCCATAGCCATTGAGAGTCGTGGGTGGTCTGGTGTTTAATCGTTGGCCTCTATTCCTCATGTGACAACCATTCGTGACAAACTCGTGTTATTCCGAGACGAGCAGAATAGCGACTCGTGCCCCTCTCGTGGCCATCTTTGCGACTGGGTTCCGTCCAAGCGCAAACGGGCATAGCTAAAGGAATTGTCAACTCGTTGGTAATGGTTCACGTATATTTCCTCCATATACCATATATATAATTATATATTCCAGATGCTATTCGGGGTAAACACATCGGGACTTACATTATTATACAGTATGGTTGAACACCTATAAATGCATTATGGATATATTTTTATATGCAAGACATATGTAAAATCAAACATTGTTCTTAAGGGATTCTTTGACTGAAGTAATTGAAGTCATACGCGCATTCTGATTGGTTTATCGTATTTCGCACATAACATTTATCGATAGGGGGACGAGTCTTCTTGCAGGTTACGGAAAGGGGCGAGTGGTGACGAATGTGTGACAACATGAGTGAAGATATTGTATGGTGTCACAGTCGCGATAAGGAAAGGAAATTAGTTTAAGCGGCATAAAATCCAACTCACTCAACGAGAGCATTTGATTTGCGTTTATATGTACTGTGTCGAGAAACTTGAAAATTCGTTGTATATATTCAGTAAATTTAATTATTGGTAAAGAACACTGGGAACAGTTACGGTCAACTTATCAGAGCTATTAGTAGACATTCTTGAGCAGAATCGGCCCCCAATACCCCGGTCCTTTCTTGTGGTAAGAGACCACTGATTGTGTGTCATCATCGACGTCAGAAAACGGTGCCCATGTCATCAACCACTGGTTTGCCTTGTCCGAACTCGAGTATGTACCGGCCACCGTATTACGGATGAAATATTACTGACTGACACGTGGAATAACATTCATCGAGTCAGAATGGCGGATGTGATTTGTGCCCATTGATATCAGTGAGCTGTCGTGAATTAACCGCTGTCACTGGCTATTTGTTATCAACATCGCAGCAAAAGATATTGAAAAAAATCATGACAAAATCAAGCGTGCAAATGGTAGTACATATCTGGACAAAAAACGCAGCTCCGCCAAATAATGATGCAAACACCATATTGTGCAAGAGGAATAAAGTCAGCAAGGTATAAATATACTACCCCTGGTAAACAAATAGCCATTTGGTTTGAGAAACCCCAGGGACTATGTAGCTAACGGAATGAAAAGCAATATGATGAAGTTGGGGCCTGTTTGTAGGCGGATCCAGGGAGATAAGGGTGAGGGGGGGGGGGGGGGGACACACCCTTTGGAAAACCACATGCATTATGTTGTTGGTAGTATTTTAGTATTTTATGCTGGATCCGCCATTCTGTTTAATTAAAGATCTACATCCAATACTAAAACAAGTCATTGTTGTTTATCAAACTGTGTCCTTCGTATCAGAGTAATCCATCTTACCCGACCTCCTTCCTGGTCGTAGGTATATTTGATCAAATAACGCTAGGGTACACTCTGACTGGAGTTATCTTGTCCATATCTACAGCTACGTCGAGTATGGCACACCAAACCGGTCAAAATACCGCGACTGGTTCACAATACTTAGACGGTAGCGGGTCAAGGCATGTTCCCACTCCTCAACAATCCTTTGACCCACAAACGTGTATTTGCGGCCGTTATCCTCTTGGAATTCAAATGGCGATTAATCCTACGCGCAAAGGGTACCACGACTGGTCTTCAAACCATTGATCATTGTGTGGTGTCAATGTTAGTTAATTGGTTTGTTTAACGCCGCACTGGGCAATTTTCAAAGCTATATGACGGCGGTCTGTAAATACTCGAATCTGGACCAGACAATCCAGTGATTGACATCATGAAACTCGATCAACGCAATGTCTGTATGCATCTACCAAGTCAGCGAGCCTGACCACCCGATCCCGATAGTCGCCTCTTACGACAAACACAGGTTGCTGAAGACCAATTCTAACCCGGAACCATAGCGGGACGTGTGGTGCCAGTGACGCAAATGGTTCTCACATTACCTTCATTGGCTTATGGGGGTCCCACAAGGATGTACACGTACATTTTAATATTACCGACATATTTGCCAGTTTTGGTTAATTTGATCATATACTCTTCAAAAGAAGAAACGCAATACGGATATTTTTGGCCATAAAAGCAAAATTAGAGGACCAAGAGTTGCAAAATGAAGAGGTTTAATGTGTTGTAGTGCCAGTGACAAAAGTTACCGGATCAAAAAGCAAAGACATGCAAACCATTAGTAGGGAAACACACCAAGTGTATTAACAAAAGGGCCATGGAGCTGCACGTACTGTACGTGCAGCAGCACTGTGAACGGTATTAAAGTGCTCTGTTCTGACATATGTACTGGGTGCTTGGAAAGAGATTATGGTATCACTATAGACGAGCTTGTATATGGCTAATCCTTAATGAGTCTAAATGGAAGTATTATCTGAATGTTATTCTAGTATAGGTGATGACAGATTTGCTTAAATAAAATAGTTCAAGGCAATCTATAACACTATGTAGATACATCTTTTGTCTTATTGGATATTATGTCTGGGAGATGGGATCTTGTTACCTTAGGCTAGTTTTTATCTAAAAGCTTTGAATCTATAAAACTATGTATACATAACGTTTGTCTTGTTGAATAGTATGTCTGGGAGATGGGTTCATGTTACCTTAGCTAGGCTAGCATCTCTCTAAAAAGCTATAACTGAAACTACTAATATTTCGTATTTGCATTTTCCCTGGATCCTAATATGTATAACTTGCTGTTCTATAATCATATGAAAGTTTGTATAAATGTTACACCATGAATAACTTATAAAACCACTTGCTGTGGATCTAATTATTATTTGAAAACTTAGTATAAATGTATATTTCTTTTATAATATCAACACCTCAAATGTGCACAAATTAAGTCAATTGCTGTTTAAAAAATTGTGATATGATTATAAATGTAAATGTTCTCATTATAATAACACAAAACAACAGGCTTGTTAAAATTGAAAAGAACATTTATGTCAAAATTACAATTAAAACTTTCATATTTTCTGTTGCAGGGAGATTTATGACACTGCCATGTCAGATCCACATTCTCAACCAGAAGGAGCCAACATGTATTCCAAGGAGCCAGATGTCACAGGGTCCCTCACTTCACCAACCGTGGAAACTCTGTTGAAGCAAAAAATAAAGCTTGAAATTGAATGCCTCACCTTGAAAAAGGAAAACCTTAAATTGAAAATCATGAAACTGAATTAGCTAAAGGTATCATACATGTTGTTTGGGGATTACAGAATTATATAAATATTTGAATATTAAATGTCTAAATACATACTAAGCCCAATGTAATGATACAACAGATTCTAGTAGAAAGACTATTGTGGAACATTTTTTAGAAATAGAACATTGCATTTAGAATATTGCATATTCAAGAGGGTGAGGGATAATTAAGATGAAAAAACAAAAGATACTTTGCAAAGAATGTACTGCTGATACAAATTTGATTTATTATGAGGAAATGTTGAAAATTAAAATCAAATAATTTTACATGGAAAGTTGGTATTGGCAAAGTGCTCCCTGTATCTGAGTGCAGTTACTGGTGGAGCAGTCACTGCTTGAGCTCCATTCTGCCCATCAAGCCTGCCAAGTCCATCATGCCCATCAGTGGGTGGAACTGGGATATTTCTGTCCTTGCATATGTTGTGTAGGACAGCACATTCTATTATCCCCTAAAATATGAAATCATTAATGATAAATTAACATCATAACACTTAACATTTAGGCTTTTACCTGGCTTCAATTGAACATACAAATATTACTGTAAATAACGAATAAGATCATACAACCCCATCATTTCCTGACCATCTCCACATGCACCTTAACAATTCTATACTTCCCTTATCTGCTCCTAGTCATTACCAATCTACAACTGCCCTGTTATTGCCTTAAAGATATAACTGTATATAAATATTCATTATATTCAATTGATTTAGATACAAGTCAATCTGAACAAGTTCATGTCCATGTACAAACTTTAACAGATGACGAGCCACTGCATTGTACTTTCATATTCTCAATGGCATTTGTTAACATAAATTCAAACAACCATGTTTGAAATAATTATGTAACTCAATAAAATCTTGTTGCTTTTTTCAATCGTTGCTTTCCTCTCTAGGAATTGTTATTTTATATGTTTATTGTCATTTAGCTTTGTTACATTTTTGTTCTGTTGAACTTATTTTTGTGGCAAATAAAAAGTGCACACAAATTAACATTTGTTGATCATGATTTTTACCTTACAAGCCTTCTCAGGTTTTAACCTGATTTCCCCATGGAGAACAGGAAATCTGCGTTTGAGTTGACTGATGGTCCTTTCCACTATGCTCCTGGTTCTTTTGTGTGACCTGAAAATAACATAACATATCAGAGTGTAACCTGTAACATTAATCTTCAACAGGGTTTAATAAATATATATACTAGCCACATAAAGAAACTGTGCACGGAGAAAATATAGATATAAGGGCACACCGTCCATATATGAAATATAGGTTTGAACACAGCACTTATTGGAGACATTCAAACGCTCATGCACGTGCCATGCGATATGACGTCATTGATGGGGGCCTATGGACGTGCAATGTGTTACTGCACGTGCATCCTGTGCAGCTGTACACAGCATGTGCAACTCAAAATTCGCTGTCACTTTGGAAAGCATGATCTATGGTCATTCAAAAATTCAAAACTTCTCAGGCGCAGACACAAGCATATCACAAGCAAATCAGGCCAAGATTGACAGCTGCACAGCGTCATGAAGCCATTGGAATGATCCGAGCGGGAATGAGGCAACAACATTGGCAACACATTTCCAATGCCATCGTAACACGATATCGGCATTGGTGAGGCGTTATCAGAACACAAATGACGTTGCCGACCACCCACGTTCAGGACGTTCCCGAGTAATGACGCCAAGACAGGACAGATGGATTCGAGTTACACATCTCCGACACAGGTTCCAAACGGCAGTAACGACGTCCCAGACAATTCCTGGACTGCGCCGTATCAATCCCAACACTGTCAGGAATCGTTTACGTCAGTAGGGGATTCGACCACGACGCCCTGCCATACGTCCCATCCTGACACACCGTCATCGAGTCAACCGTCTAAGATGGTGTCGAAATCATGTTCACCAACCTCGAATATGGTGGAGAAATGTTGTCTTTACAGATGAATCGAGGTTCAACATTTCCCACAGTGACGGGCGCCAACGTGTCTACCGGCGTTTGGGAGAACGTTATGCACGCAACTGTATTGTGGAGAGGAATCGTTTTGGAAGTGGCTCTGTGATGATTTGGGGTGGGATAACAGCACGGCACCGAATCCCTTTGGTGGTTGTTCAGGGCAATCTCACCGGTGTTGGCTATAGAGATCAGATTCTGAGGCCTGTGGTCATTCCTTTCCTGCAACGTCATGGCCCGGGATTGACACTTCAACAGGACAACGCTCGTCCTCACACGGCTAGGGTCGCAATGGATTTCCGTCACCATAACAATGTCATGTTACTGCAATGGCCTGCAATTTCTCCAGATCTCTCCCCAATAGAACATGTGTGGGATAAAATGGAGCGCCGTCTGCGTCGTGTACCACATCCTCCAGATAACGTCCGTGACTTGGCACAGGATTTGAGGAAGATATGGCAGGCCATTCCCCAGGCCTTCCATGCCCATTTGGTGGACTCCATGCGTCGCCGATGCACTGCTGTGATTCACGCACAGGGTGGTCACACCCGTTATTGACTTTGTAACTTTGTCGTTTGACCCCCAACTACATTTTGATCTTCTGACGTCATCGTAACAGATGTTGTTCAGGTCCCGTTGACATTTTCTTATGGTCCGATCATTCAGCTGCTACAGCGTCTGCATCATTTTGTTCTTGCTGTGTTGTATTTCAATCCAGAATATATTTTCTCCGTGCACAGTTTCTTTATGTGGCTAGTGTATTTATCTTTTTATTGATAAATGTCACTTGTTTAAGAAATAATTTTGATCATGTGAAAACAATAATTTACACTTGAGATTATTTAGGAAATTCAAACTGGTAATGTTTAAAAACAATAGTCCTAATTACCACAAATATTAAGCATGTTTACCAAAACAGCACATGATTACTTGTACATTAAGAACAACTAACATAGACTTAATAATAGATGTTAAAATAAAAACTGATGGTTATGGTGTGAATAATATTTCGTATTTTATTAAGAATGTTTTTGTAATTGCTTCGATTATCCAGACCAAAAATTGCGTTTGTGCTCTATGAAAGAAAGATGGGCAAATATGTAATCGCGACTATCAGCCTGATCTACAATATCTACAGCAACACCACCGACAGCTACAGCAACAAATTCACTCAGAACGACAACAAGGAGAAGAGAATGCCTGTGTAATAGACAGACTAGAGGGTAAACTAGATGAATGTCATGATGAGCTAGACTATCTACATGGTAGACTACATCAGGTCAGTGACCAGAATTATGACCTGAAGGAACAGTTACTTACAGTTCAGTGTAAAAATCTGGAAAATAATCTTATTTTCACCGGGATTGATGAGACAGAGGAGGAGGATGTAGAAGTGAAAGCACAAAATGTGATAGAAAACAATTTGAAAATAGCAAAGTCCATTGAATTGGAAAAAAGTACACAGGTTGGGAAAGAAGAGGAGTGATCAAACTAAACCTAGACCTATTCTAGTTGCCTTCACATCCAAGAGGGACAGGGACATTGTTAAAAGTCAAGGTGACAAACTTAAGGGCTCATCAGTTGGGATAAATGAACATTTCCCTTATGAAATACCACAAAGGAGAAAACAGCTGTGGCACAGATATAAAGAAGCTAAGAGTAATGGCCACAAAACTTCATTTGTCAGATATAGACTGTACATTGATGGGAAGAGAATCTACCCTGACTCAACCCCTGACATAGACCCTAATGTGGACTTCCCTGCCCTGCACTCTGACAGAGAGAGAGGTATTGCAATTTTAGCTAAGAAATTCTTGAATGAATATATCAAATGTATACACACTAATACTGAGTGTGTCCTGTTGAAAAAAGTTTCCAAAGATTTACTTCAAACAGATAATTGGAGCAGTATATATTCCGCCAGAAAATTCCCCATATTTCAATATCTCCTTAATTGTTGACATTGATAGTGATTTAAATAAATATGCAAATGACTGTGAAATTGTACTTCTGGGAGACTTCAATGCAAGAACAAGAACTATATTAGATTTTATTAAAATGTCACAGACGGTTTGTGATTACATTGGAATTCCTGATGATGTTTTTGATGAAACTGGTGTACTATCTTTGTTTTCTTCACTTGGAATAGACATCAATAGACACTCATCAGATGTGGTAGAGCAAACAACCATGGCTACAGATTGATTGATATTTGTAGAAATAATAATCTGTTTATCATAAATGGTCGTTTTGGTGATGACAAACACATTGATAAAGAAACATGTAAAGGTTGTAGCTTAGTTGATTATAGTATTTGTTCATTGAATTTACTGAAAAGAATATGTGATTTTAGTGTCTTAGATTTTGACCCTATTCTGTCTGATGCTCATTGTGCTTTGACATTGAGTATCAACATGTGTGACATCAACATGGACAGATGTCAATCAAGGACAGAAGCTGACAGCAGCACAGACTCCATGTGTACCTACCGACGCTGGAACAAACGACATGCTTCTCAATTTCATGATGTAATTGATTCTCGCCAGGGTGAAATCGATTACATTGTTTCGGACATTGATAACTGTTCAACCGGGGACCAAGAAGCTCTAAACAATCAAGTTAACAATATTAACAATGTATTTATTGAAAGTGCCAAATCTGTGTTTGGCTTTAAACAACCTACCAGTGCTATGTTTGATCATGAAAGGCGACAGAAAAAGCCTTGGTTTGGTCGTGATTGTAAGATCAGTAGAGGTAAATATCATCAGGCAAAATCAATATTTAAAAAAACATAAAAGTGTCCAAAACAAAAGAAGGCTCATCAATGCAAGCAAGGCTTACAAAAACACTTTGGCAAAATATCATAACCTTCATAGATCTGCCATACAGGACAAATTATTTAAATTACGTAAAGAGGACTCTAAATCATTTTGGAAACTGTTGCGGAATGATAATAAAGATAAAGATTTACCACCACTCGAGGAATTTTTTACATATTTTCAGAAATTAAATGATGCACCTGATGAAGAGTCTGATGATCTCACTGATCAACTTGATATGTTTATCCAGAGCAGTGGCTCAGTGGTATAATTCGTCCTGTTTATAAAAGTAAAGGTGACAAATATGATCCAGAAAATTATAGACCAATCAGTCTTTTAAGTTGTTTTGGTAAACTCTTTACAAGCATTATTAGTAATAGAATCCAAAATTTTATAGAAGATCAAAATATTTTATCTGAAGCGCAGACTGGTTTCCGTAAAAACAACATTCTACAACTGATCACATATTCACCCTTAAATGCCTTGTAGATTTATTTAAGTCAAGAAAAAAGAAAATATTTTGTTGTTTTATTGATTTTAAAAAGGCTTTCGATAATGTAAGAAAGACTGCCTTGTGGAGTAAACTGTTCAGCCAAGGTATGGATGGCAAATGTTTCAGAATTTTGAAATCCATGTATAGTGGTATAAAATCGTGTGTAAAGGTACATAGCATTGAATCAGATTTTTTCCCTTGCCTTGTAGGAGTTAGACAAGGAGAAGACTTATCACCTGTTCTATTTTCTTTGTTTCTAAATGACTTAGAAACATTTTTAATGTCCAAAGACTGTCCAGGTCTATTAATTAACTCAGAAATAACACATTTCATGCTAGATTTATCTATTAAATTGTTTGCTCTTTTATATGCCGATGACACTGTCCTTCTTGCTTCCTCAAAAACGAATCTCAAAAAAGCTATCAAGCATTTTGAATCATATGCAAAATTCTGGAAATTAACTATTAATATTGATAAAACTAAAGTTCTAATATTTGTTGGTAATAAAAATGATATGAGTAAAGATATTTATCTTCATCGTGTTCCTTTAGAATATGTCACTGAATAGAAATATCTTGGTGTTATATTTGATAAAAAGTGTTCTTTTAAAGCATCCATTGCTAATCTATGTCAACAGGCTACAAAATCCATGTATTTCGTACTACGTAAAGGCCGAAACCTTAATTTATCAATTCAATGCCAATCATATCCTTTTGACACAAGGTAAAACCAATCTTATCATATGGTTGTGAACTATGGGGTTTTGTTAATCTAAAACAAATTGAAAATGTACATATTTGTTTCATGAGAAAATTATTACCTGTTAAAAAGAGTACCCCTCTATACATGCTTTACGGTGAACTAGGTAGAGTTCCGTTATCTGTTGATGTTAAAACCCGTATGTTAACCTTTTGGTCGAAATTACTTACAGATAAATCCAGCAAAATATCTTCAATCATTTACTCTACTGTATATAACATCCATAATACAGGTGTTTACAACTATGACTAGATTTCATGTATTCAAAATGTTCTAAACAATATTGGTTTAAGTTATGTATGGTTGTCACAGTCTCCTGTTTCATCTTCCTGGCTCAAAGCAACAGCTCACTCTATTTTAACTGATCATGCTAAACAAACCTGGAGCTCTGAGGTGGAAAAATAAAAAATGTGTAGTCTATGCTCTCTTGAAACCACAATTTGAATTAGAATATTATCTGACGTCGCTACCCCTAAATAAAGCTATCCCTCTACTTTTATTTCATACTTCATGCCACCACTTACCAATTGAAAAAGGAAGATGAAATGGGATACCTATTTGTGAAAGAAAATGTAAACTGTGTTTTATTGATGATATTGGAGACGAATTTCACTATACTTTTAAATGTCCATATTTTACTAAAGAAAGAATTTTGTATATCCCACCTACATATTCTAAAAGACCTAATATGATTAAATTTCAAAGACTTTTCATTTGTAAAGAGATATCTGTATTAAAAAACCTTAGTAAATTCTGTAAATATGTAATGCAAATTGTAAAATCTTCCGGCTAACCACATATCCGCTATTATAATGTGTATTTTGCTGTCATTTTGTACCTCATATGCCGAGGATCTCGGCCTGAGCGTAATAAAGTTCTGTTCTGTTCTGTTCTGTTCTGAGGTAAATACAAGGGACATCACTCTAAGTGTTGATTACGACCGCCAAAGTAACACGAAACTTTACATACCTGTTGTAGTTTGTTTGTGATCCCGGCAATGGTCTTAGGAAAGGGGTCAGTAGCCAGTTCTTGCAGGGATAACCACTGTCACCGAGAAGGTGACATCCGATGGGGACAACATTGCGCTCGAATAGCTGGTAGAGCACGCTGTTTGTCAATATGCGTGAATCGTGTGTCGATCCCGGCCACCGAGCAACAACGTCAATGACTCTGTCGTCGCTGTCAAAAGCGATCTGCGTATTTATACTGTGATAATGATGTCGGTCTACGTATTAATTTTCGTTTACTGTTGGTGCCTGGATTTGTACGTGGGTTCCATCGATCACCCCGACAACTCCGGGAAAGTTCGCAATGTGATAAAAGTTGGTTTGGGAACGCCTAATGTCCCCGAGTTGCAGGGGGAAGCGGACAAACTGTTTCACAATCCTGTCAGATGACAAACTGGTGATGCACTGACTTACAACTCTGGAAATGGTGGGCTGGGTGACACCTTGATCATCTGCATTACACAACTGAAACTTTCCCGTTGCAAAGTACCTTAATGTGATCAGCGTCTTTTGTATCTCGTCAAGTGCGTGGTTACGGTTGGTTGCAGGCTCCATAACAGCTGCTATTAAATTAGCTACGTACCTAATACCATTTCCATCTAAACGGTATCGCGGTATCAACTCCTCATCGCTGTATTCAACAAGACTTTGTCTTCTTTGATGAAACGAACGACGACCTAGCTGTACGGCAGCCATTTTGTTTACTGACTTAAGTCTTGTAGTTAAGCCTACCCCTACCCAGTCTTAAGATTTAAGTCAGAAATTGGTAAAACTTAAGCCTAAGTCGCTTCATGAATGTGACTTAAGTCAAATCTTAAAACTTAAGTCAGAAAAGGTGAAATTAACTTAGTTTTTTTCAAGACTTAAGTGTTTTTTTTCAGACTTAAGTTCTTTTATGAATACCGCCCCAGAGTTTTTGATTGCCTTCAGTTGCATCTGCGTCAATCGAACAGTGACAGTTCAACAACATGCCAAGATTAACAGAAGTGAAAAGAAACAACGTCATAGGCCGCTTGCAGGCAGAGGATTCCTGATCAGCTGTAGCCAGGGTTTTCCAATGTAGCGCCCAGCACCACCACAAGGCTATGAGATCGGTTTCAACAGCATGGGCCAACATGTGATCGGCCAAGGTCGGGACAACCTCGAGCAACCATCCCCCGCCCAAGATCGCTACATCCGACTGCGCCACCTACGTGAAAGGACGACCACAGCCAACTCATCCGCATCCCAAATACCCGGACTGCGCTGAATGTCTGACCAGACGTACGGAATTTTTTAAGAGCAGCAGGTCTTCGAGCAAGACGTCCTGTTCGACGCGTCATATTGAATCGACAACATCGTCAACAACGACTGCATTGGTGTCGCCAACACAGGCTATGGACTCAACAGCGATGGAGAGATGTCTGGTTCAGCGACGAATCAGGATTTCTCCTCCGTTGAGAGGATGGAAGAGCACGGGTCTCCAGACGTCGGGGAGAACGTTACGGTGGAAACTGCGTACAGGAAGTGGACAGGTATTGTGGGGGTAGCGTTATGATGTGGCCGACTATCTCTCATCATGGCAGGACAGGTTTGGTCCATATCCAGGGCAATCTTACGGCTCAACCATACATCAACGAAATCCTCCTAACACACGTCCTCCCAACGGCAAAGGGTTATTTCAATCGGGACAACGCTCGACCGCACGGATCACAGGAGCCTGTCTACACAACAACAACGTTGATGTTATCCCCTGGCCCTCCAGATTCTCGGATTTGAACCCGATAGAGCACCTGTGGAATTTATTGGATAGACGGCTACGCCGACGTCAACCACAAACCCAGGCTTTGCAGCAGTTAGCTTTTGCGTTGCAGGCAGAGTGGGCTACCATTCCCCAGGATGTGATTCACATGCTTGTCTCTTCCATGGGCAGGAGATGTCATGCCGCTATCGTTTCCAACGGGGGGACATACGCGTTATTGATGGTAGCTGACCTTCACCTTGGACTCTTCCTATGTACCGATAACTGAGATGACTACAATCACCAAGTGTTCTCTCCACAACATTTTAGCTCAATACCTTCTACGGTCCCTCGTCTAAATGTATTTTCCTACTTCACACAAATCTGGCTGTGCGTTTCCCTTTTTTGAAGGGTATATTTTAATTATGACGGCTTGGGTTTGCAAAGTTTCAAGATGACCGGTTCGGTGTGCCATATGTTTATGTGACGGACTTTTCAGCTAGGTTGTCAAGGCTTCTTGTGTGCTGTGGGACTGACAGGTAGGTCATGTTTTGTGTTTGGAAGATTTATATATATATTTACTTTGCTCGGATGTAAACCCTCTATAGTGAGGGTATACATTCTTCCCAATGTTGGCGTTCCAGTCGATTGTTTGTTTTCAAAATGACTGAAACATGACCAGAGCCATGAAACATGTTGTGAACATATGATACGCATTAGCAGCGGAAACCTTCGTTGCCCGAACGAAGACATTCAATAGTTGACGTAAACATTGAATTGGTGGAAACTAAATGCGTTTTTCGGGTATTTCAAGTGATATACCGGTTAACCTGATCAACGGTCACCTTATCGAAGTTATATTGTGGGTTGATAATCAATCAGTACATGAGAGTAATACACTAATTCCCAATTACCGTGATACAATGGTTTACCCTGTTTAACAGAGAAGTGTCATTCATATTCATGCCCAGCTCCCCGGGGAGTATACAACCCATGATGCCAGGTAGGTATCTTACCCATCACGTCGCCATGCATCCCATACTAATGGGTACCCAGTGTATGCAATCTTAACGAATTCACTCGTTCAAAGAGACTTTTATTTTGAACATGTGGGTGGCTAGATGACTCATCGTCTATGGCGGTGGGGTAGCCTGGTGGTGAATGCTTTCGGTCTTCATGCCGAAGACCCGGGTTCTATTCCTCACATGAGTACAATGTGTGAAGCCCATTTCTGGTGTCTCCCGCCTTGATATCGCTGGACTATTGATAAAACCATATTCACTCACTCACCCACTCCATGATACCCAATATAAGTTAATACAATGTCGGGATCTTGGATGTCAGGAGTTTAGGGTGTTCGGGTGTTCATGAATTGGGGTGTTCCTAGAGACACCGAGTGTATTATTCTCCTTGGTCTGTTCTCACCGATCCATGCGCTACTTTAAACCCATCTCATCCATCACTGAATCACGGATCATCCGGTAATAAACTGCATAGGTAATTATTGACGTTCGACAGAAATGGCTAAATTTAATGCATTCACACACACACACGCACACACACACACACACACACACACACACACACACACACACACGCAGCACACACACACTCACAACACACACACTCACAACACACGCACACACACACACACCGCATGCACACACACTCTCACAAACACCACAGACTCACAAATCACACACACACCACACACACACACGCAGCACACACACACACACACACACAGCACACACACACTCACAACACACGCACACAAGTACCACAGACTCACACCTCACACACACACCACACACACACACGCAGCACACACACACACACACACACACACACACACACACACACACACACACACACACACACACACACACACACACACACACTCAAAACACAAGTACCACAGACTCACACACTAACACCACCCACACACATGCAGCACACACACACACACACACACACTCAAACAACACGCACACAAGTACCACAGACTCACACCTCACACACACACACACACACACACACACACTCAAAACACACACACACACACACACACACACACACACACACACACTCACACTCAAAACACACACACACACTCAAAACACGAGTACCACAGACTCACACACTAACAGCACACACACACACACAGCACACACACACACACACACACACACACACTCAAACAACACGCACACAAGTACCACAGACTCACACCTCACACACACACACACATGCAGCACACACACACACACTCACACCACACGCACACAAGCACCACAGACTCACACACTAACACCACCCACACCCCACACCCCACCCGCTCAAAATGAGTCATAGTGATACACAACAACAGCCCGCGGTGTAACTGAGATAAACTTTACACGAACTTCAGGGTAGGGCAATTGTTACTCTGCAATGCATCGTTTAACTAGACTATTCCTCAAAACAGACTTGCTGTATAAACAGAGTTAAGTGATAATGGTGACATTGCAGACACTAACTGGACATCGGCATGTTCGGCCCCTCCTAGTGATGTCGGCACGTTATAGATCAAGTTATGGTTATCAATGGACTCAAAATTTATCACTTGTTAGTTGCGCAGGGAATGAAAACGTGTCCAACATCTGACCCAGAAACAGAGTTTCTCAATGTTAGTTTGCAAATGGATTTCAGTTGCAAAAACAGGCAGATACAATATTACAATATGTCCAGAGTTAGTTGTTTCAAAAAACGTCAAAAGAATGAGGTGTTTAGTTTTAAAAATGGTGATGCATATAAGGGTTAATCAACAGGTTCTACGCCTAATAAACAAAACCAATAATTATGAAAGTGTTTTTTTATTTTATTTTTCAACATAATCTTCCTGCTTTTCAATACACCTCTCATATCGATAACGAAGCTTTTCAATTCCAGTCAGGAAGACGTTTTCTGAAGCCACCCTGAAAACCCCTTCACTGCAGCTTTGAATGAATGATTGAATGAATGAATGTCTTTATTTCCTCCCGATAAATCCGAAGATTCTCAAAACATCAAGATTATGTAATTAAATAATCAAATAACACAATAATCAAACATATATACACACATATATACATATCAATGTCCCGCATATTTACAGGCTGTAAACAGTGAGAAATATAGGTAAGGTTACCACACGTTGTTTAGGATATGTTTAATTTGATATAAATACTTTGAGAATTCAATAATTGTGAAATGCCACGTTATTTCATCAATGTCATTGTTGTCTGCACCAAGAAAGAATGCTAACATATCATGGTCTTCCATCATCTCTATTTTAACATACATTTCAACATCAATAGTTGAAAAGAATAAAGCTATCTCTGAAAGTAGACATTCACAGTTTAAGATGACATGGTGATAAAAATCTTGAGCAAAAGTATTACATTTTATACATTCTTTTGATATTTTGCTTCTGGATCCAATCCTTATTTCGTACTGTATGTCTTCTCTCAATTCTGGATATAACATGACAATGCTGTATAACACATGAAGAGTAAGTGTTGTGTGAATTTTAGAATATGGAGATAGGTCAGCTCTACATGATAGTTTATATTTCCATACTTCTTCCTCGTGGGTAGATATTTCATTTAACACAATCTTTCTCCTCTTAGTCTTCGCGGGGAATTCCCCTGTGCGAACGTAGTGAAAAAATGATGAAGTAGGTTATTTTTCTTGGCTGTTGAAAGCAACACTCCACATAAACTGCGTAAATTATTGTTATGAAAGAAATAGAGTGAAGTTGATGCCTAGAAAACAGTTTTACAAATTGAGACACATGAGTTGTTCCATAGACGCCCCATCAGCTGTAGTCTACATTTATCGATATAGTCAACCATGCTCAAAAGTCCTAGATTAGCAATAGTGGCATCAGTGGGGGAATGTTTGTCAAAACCTTGTACAATCCTTGCAAAGTAACGAGGGTGCTTTCAGCTAATTCAAGATCTTTACCATGCAGAGGAGGTAGTAATTCACATCCATAAAAACTTGCTGTTAAAATCATTCTTTTCCATATCTCAATACTTGCATACTGATGTAAGTCACTACTATTTAGACCAACAGAGAGGAGAGAATTAATAGTACGCCTTGCTTTAATGCAGCTCTCTTCAATTTATGATTTGACAGAAAGATTACTTTGTAGAACAACACCCTCATATTTTACATTATCAAACAAAGGTATGTCATAGTCTCCAAAGTGATAAGCATGCGTACACAATAATTGCTTCTTTTTATGAAACACAACAATTTTACTTTTCGATGTATTATAAGTTAATCGCCATTTGGCTGTTTGCAGACCTTTAGGGCTGTAACTAATAATAGTAGTATCATCAGCAAGTAACACGCATGGTAAACTAACATTATATATACATATTCCTGTATCTAACTGCCGAAGCTCAGTTATGAGGTCATTTATGTACACAAGAAAAAGCCAAGCTGAGATAACTCTACCCTGACCTATACCTTGTCTAACAGCAAATACATCAGATTGTTCGCCCTTAAACTGAACACACGCATACATGGAAGTATAACAGTGGTGTAACAGAGACCACATTTTACCTCTAATACCAAGATGATAGCGTTTTACAAAGAGAACCGAGTGCCATATTCGATCAAAAGCTTTCTCATTATCTAGAAATGCTGTGTAGATACATGACCCCCGTAAACATAACTTTGTACACATTCGATGAGGGTAAATAGCGACATAACAGCACCATGCTCCTTCCTAAAGCCAAACTGCAACATATCGGGAAAATTACAGGCATTTCGGGATGTCCACGTTTCTAATCTTTCTAGGAGAATTTTCTCAAAAAGCTTACTAAGGCAAGATGTTAGCGTAATACCCCTGTATTTGACAGGGTTTGATTTATCTTTTTAACCCTTATATATTGGTATAATTACCCCGTGTCTATAGACAGCAGGTGTGTACTGAAATTTAAGAATAGCATTAAATAATAGTGCTAACTTCCCTACTAACAGTCCACCACCAAACATCACATGTTCATAATTAATAATGTCAGGGCCAGGTGATTTGTTCCTCCTCAGTGTCTGTACATATCTAGTCACTTCCTGAGCCGATATTTCAGCACAAAGTACATTATCAACACATGAGTTAGATTCATTACTGGAGGCTAATTTCTCAATTTCACAGTCAATATGATCTTTAAAGTCTTGATCGAACTGGTCGGAGTCATGGTTTTGCTAAATCCGCATAGTACCTACCCCAAAGCTGACATATGTCAGTGGGGGTTATTACATTACGGTCATCATATGTAAGTTTTTCAACTCCGATCTTCTGCTTACGTAGTTTTCTCACAGATTTATAAAACGTTTTCACATCAGTATCACAAGTTTTTTCTAATTCCAAACAAAATTTCTTTGAATAGGCCTGCTTTGACTGTCTGTGACGACGTCGGAATTCTCGCTTAGCTTGCTTGTATGATGTATAAAAATGGAAATTATCCCCCCTTGGTGTATCCTCGGATAACCATCTCCGCCTTGCAACTCGCATGTTATAATGGTCTTGGTGTAGTCCATCCTTTTTCCAGTAAGGCTTTAGATGAGCCTTGAAACTACCTACTGGTATAGACTGTCTACTCGCATCAATCATACATTTACTGATCCCCGTATTAAATGATTCAATATCATCACGTGTATCTATTGATGAACAAGTCTCTGCATTGTTTAGCAATGTATCAAGACAGACCTTGTACGAAGAGATCTCAATATTGGAAGCTTTGTTCCATTTAACAAAACATGCTTCTTTAACCCTTTGCTTTACATTACCATTTACATCTACTTGTATGATAGCTACACATGGAAAGTGATCGGATACATCATAACTAGTGAATAGCACTTCACTTGAGCTAACGTTACTCTGCAAATGGGAGGGAATCAGGATATAATAAATCAGAGACTTGTTTATGTTATCTTTGCTCCTGAAAGAATATGAGCTGATGGCTTGAATAGTATTCACTAAATAACGAGTGCTGACAAAGTGAGACAGAAGTTTGTCTCGTTGTAACATTAGACGCTTACATATATCCGAGTTGAGATCACCTAGGATAATTGTGTCATCCTGCACACACAACTCATCATATAAGTCAGATACTTCGTCTAGAGCCGTGCTATACGTAGAGTGAAGGGCATTAGTGGACGGAAGGCGACACACACACACACACACACACACACACACACACACACACACACACACACACACACACACACACACACACACACACACACACACACACACACACACACACACACACACACACATACACACACACACACACCACCACCACCACCACCACCACACTATTTTCAAGACTGTTACCCCTTGACATTTCAAATGATTTTTTTTATCACTTATAATGAGACAGAGTGTTACACAACAACAGCCAGCGGTATAACTGAGATAAACTTTACACTAACTTCAGGGTAGGGCAATTGTTACTCTGCAATGCTTCGTTTAACTAGACTATTCCTCAAAACACACTTGCTGTATAAACAGAGTTAAGAGATAATGGTGACACTAACTTGACATCGGCATGTTCGACCCCTCCTAGGGATGTCGGCACGTCATAGATCAAGTTACGGTTATCAATGGACTGAAAATTTATCACTTGTTAGTTGCAAGTAAGTAAATAAACAGGTAAACGTGTCCAACATCTGACCCAGAAACAGAGTTTCTCAATGTTAGTTTTCAAATGGATTTCAGTTGCAAAAACAGGCAGATACAATATTACAATATATCCAGAGTTAGGTGTTTCAAAAACGTCAAAAGAATGAGGTGTTTAGTTTTAAAAATGGTGATGCATATAAGGGTTAATCAACAGGTTCTACGCCTAATAAACAAAAACAATAATTATGAAAGTGTTTTTTTATTTTATTTTTCAACATAATCTTATTGCTTTCCAATACACCTCTCATATCGATAATGAAGCTTTTCAATTCCAGTCAGGAAGACGTTTTCTGAAGCCACCCTGAAAAACCCTTTACGGCAGCTTTGTGGTCATCGTTGTCGTCATAGCGCTTTCGGCGAAGGTGTTCTTTCAGTTTAGGAAACAGGTGGAAATCACTTGGTGCCAGGTCTGGCAAGTATGGAGGGTGAGGAAGCTCTTTGAACCCACGATGTCGCACAGCAGCCTTTGCAAGTGGAGAGGTGTGAGAAGAGGCATTGTCATGAAGTGGCAGAACTCCAGCAGTCAACATTCCTTGCCGCTATTCTCTGATAGAATCTCTCAGGCGATGAAGCAGTTCAACATAGTAGGCACCGGTAATCGTCTTTTGACTTTTTATGTAATCAACAAGGATCACAGCCTTTCATCCCAGAATACAGTGGCCATAAGTTTCTTCACAGATCTTGAAGACTTGAAATTCTTTGGTGCCGGAGAAGTGGAATGGTGCCATTCCATGGATTGACGTTTTAACACGGGATCACAGTGATACAACAATGCTTCATCACCCGTTACTAATCTCTGTTTGAAATTGGCGTTAGCTCGTCAATTAGCTCTGAAGTGTCAGTTCTGGCAATGTCAGTTCTTTTTTTTCTTCTTAAGATCTGAATCTAGAACATTTGGCACCTAACGAGCAGATATCTTCTTCATCTGTAAATGTTTACGAACAGTTTCAAGGGATCCATGGCTTAGACCTGTGTCTTCCTTAAGTTCAGCAATGGTAATACGTCTGTCTGACAGAATAAATTTTCTATCTCCTTGAATGAATCTTCATGGATGGAAGTTGAGGGACGTCCAGACCTTTGGTCATCATCCAGGCTTGTTCTCCTAGGCTTAAACATAGCTGCCCAACGTTTAACAGTAGAAACGCTCGGGCACGTATCCCCATATACTTGTGACATTCAGTCATGAATTCCTAGGGGAATACTTGTCTCTAAAGACAAAAACGTGATGACAGCTCGGTACTCGTCCCTTTCCATTTCTGTGTTCATCACGTTCAAAGGACTGTCTCAAGTTTGACAAGTTTTAGTAATTCAAATGATCTTGTGTATCGATACCGCTATTTTAACTTTTTCGGGATGTAATGAATCCCGTGATTTGGTGTTCAGCAACCCATGCTTGTTGCAAGAGGCAACTAACGGGATAGGGGGGTCAGGTCCGATGACTTGTTTGATGCATGTCAGCGTATCCCAATTGCGTTCAGGATGTCAATCACAAGATTGTCTGGTCCAGATTTGTTTATTGACAGACCGCCGTCGTATAGCTTGAATATTCCTGAGTGCGGCTTTACACAAAAAACACGTTACGATCTTTCGATTTCCAAGTATTTCAATGTTACTGTATTCTGCAGAATGGCGGATGTAGAACAGAAGACGTCGCCGGGCAACAACGTTGCACTGGACAAAATGTCGGCCTTGGATAACCCGGCCTTCGAGAATGACAGCTCGGACTGTGAGAAAAACGGAAATGTAAGTACACATTACTCTGGGCAGGGAACACAATTTGTTGATCATAGAAATAACGTCTTATGTGATTTGGTATTGACTGTTTAACCCGAAGGTATAAGCCCGTTATAAACCCCTCCATATGTCTTTCAGATGATTTGATATTTCTAAACTACAAAACGGGTTATTAATCTTCTTCAAAGCTTCGCCTCCATCAGCACCGTGTGGATTCATGGTAGTATTTATCCCTATAAATGTGGACATGACTTTTTATATGCTTGTCGTAAGAGTCCGACTTACTGATATTTCATTCATCACCACTCGCTCCTTTCCGTAACCTGCAAGAAGACTCGTCCCCTATCGATGAATGTTCATTCGTCACCACTCGCCCCTTTCCGTCCCCTGCTTTTCGGATTGTCCCGGAATAACACGAGTTGGTCACGAATTATAATATTTGTGACCCATAGGTGGTAGGATACAATTGTGCTGTGAGGTCACTTAAAAAACTTACTTCAGTGAAGATCGCCATGTGTGCGGACGATGCAAAAATATCTTATTTTGTCTCTCATTAGTTCGTTAATGTAATAAAACATTATTTCAAAACCTTCCTGCATACCTGTCTATTTCAAATTCATCAGACGTGTCTAAAAACAGCAATTATTACATAAACAGTTATAAATCGGAAAATGAGTTCAAATGTTTGACGTCATGTATCTCTGACATAAATATGAATTGAAGCATTTATTGTTCAAAACTTGCTTCAATAGGATATATCACATGGGGGAGATCAAGCGATATATTCAGACCATTATGACGTCATCGTTACCATGACGTCACAATCATATGACATCACCAATCCCCTTCCACTGAAGACATAGCTGTACTTTTTACACGCACTACACTGGTGATTATATTTTATAACTTATATTAGTTAAAATAATGATTTTGAATGATAAGTAGAATCTCTCCCTGGTGTCAAACATATCAACATTCGTAGATAAAAAACCCCAAAAAAACCAAAACAAGACAAAAAAAACCAACAAAACAAAACATTCGTAGATTGAGGTATCAAACCTTTGTCAACTCTATTTCGTGTCACTCGGGTGAGATTCTCTATTTGTGACCAACCATGAGATGAGTGAAAAATCACATTTTTTACTTGTCATTATATTTTTAAACTACAGTTACTTCGGAACACAAAAATACAATTCACAAACTTCATATTTATTACGACCTGCGAAGATCCGGGGTAGAATAGGTCTTCAGCAACCTATGCTTGTCATATAAGGCGACTATGCTTGTCGTAAGAATCGACTAACGGGATCGGGTGATCAGGCTCGCTGACTTGGATGATGTATGTCATCTTGTCCCAATTGCTTGGATCGATGCCCATGATGTCAATTACTGGATTGTCTGGTCCAGACTCGATTATTTACAGACCGCCGTCATATTGCTGAGTGCGGCGTTAAACAACAAACAAACTATCAAACAATCAATCAATCATATTTATTACAGAGATGCATACCGATCTTCGCTGAAATAAGTTGACGTCAAACGTCTTTATGAGTTCAATTGGTACACAATTGCATGTTTGACAAAATATCAATAGACTGGAATGTTAACAACGGACACCATGTTTTATCATCATGATATAAAACAAAACTAGATAACCTTGTTATCAAGTCAGTATTCATAGTTGATAATTATCGTTTAACCTGTACATACAAACTTGATTACAAAAATGTATGGAAGCGTATTAGTGCCACATTCTTAAAAATATCATCTACGTAGACCATACTTACATCTACGTAGACCGTACTTATATCTACATAGACCATACTTGCATCTACGTAGACCACACTTACATCTACGTGGACCACACTTACATCTACGTAGACCATACTTACATCTACGTAGACCATACTTACATCAACGTAGACCACACTTACATCTACGTAGACCATACTTACATCTACGTAGACCGTACTTATATCTACATAGACCATACTTGCATCTACGTAGACCACACTTACATCTACGTGGACCACACTTACATCTACGTAGACCATACTTACATCTACGTAGACCATACTTACATCAACGTAGACCACACTTACATCTACGTAGACCATACTTACATCTACGTAGACCACACTTACATCTACGTAGATCATACTTACATCTTCGAAGATGATACTCTCATCTACGTAGATGATACAGCTTGGTCTACGTATATGTTAGTATCATCTACACAGATGATATTTTTTAGAATGTGGCACGAATACGCTTCCATTCATTTCTGTTATCAATAGAAATGCTCGGGTAGATATCGTTTACTTATTACGCTGCATATTGGACAACAAATATTTGATTTTTACCTTCAAAGGAATACTAATTTCCAACCATCTGCCTTAGCTGTACTTTAATCGAAACCACACCTGAATTTTATTGTTTCCAAAGCTTTAAACATTTATCTTCTTCTAACAGACTCTACCTTGAGCTATTGTTTTCAAACAGTTTCTTTTTAGTTTATGATTTCATGAACCGAAAATACGCCCATTAACAAGGGCTTGTTTTGTATGACTGCGCAGGGTTATGTCACTTTCGCTCGTCAGATACCACAACTATTCACTCGTTTCATAAAATTGGTCTTCTTCGGTAATAGAATGCACATTATATCCATGTTCATGTCATATTTTGTTAACGGCACTCGGGTCTAAATTCCCATAGTTCTCTCAATTTGGCTTGGGAAATTCCGAAATTTAGTGTCGTAAATATAGTATGGCATGAACACTCATGATATGATATCCTCTTGTATGACCCCAGATACCAGCTGCCCCCGAGGAGCCGGAAGACCGGGGTAACCTGTGTTCCCGGGGGATGGGGGCTGTACAGACAGCTGTGACATCAGCCTACACCAAGCATCAGAAGGCGGTGTGGATGGTGATCAAGTTCCTCATCATGGGCGGATACATCGCCTACTTCGGCTATGCGATGTATTACAGGTGAGTCAGTGATGTATTACAGGTGTCAGTGATGTATTACAGGTGAGTCAGTGATGCATTACAGGTGAGTCAGTGATGTATTACAGGTGAGTCAGTAATGTATTACAGGTGAGTCAGTGATGTATTACAGGTGAGTCAGTGATATATTACAGGTGAGTCAGTGATGCATTACAGGTGAGTCAGTGATGTATTACAGGTGAGTCAGTGATGTATTACAGGTGTCAGTGATGTATTACAGGTGAGTCAGTGATGTATTACAGGTGAGTCAGTGATGTATTCCAGGTGAGTCAGTGATGTATTACAGGTGAGTCAGTGATGTATTACAGGTGTCAGTGATGTATTACAGGTGAGTCAGTGATGTATTCCAGGTGAGTCAATGAATTATTCCAGGTGAGTCAATGATGTATTACAGGTGAGTCAGTGATGCATTACAGGTGAGTCATTGATGTATTACAGGTGAGTCAATGATGTATTACAGGTGAGTCAGTGATGTATTACAGGTGAGTCATTGATGTATTACAGGTGAGTCAATGATGTATTACAGGTATTTCAGTGATGTATTCCAGGAGAGTCAGTGTTGTGTTTCAGTAATTTCGCCGTATTGTGGCATTATTCAGCATTCTTTTAAACACACCCCAGCGGCATACATCAGCATTCAGTCACACACTATCGTCCTGTGTTATTCCAGGTTTGGTGACGAGGGGTCCTACAGGCTGATGGTGGTCACGGTGCTCGGGGCTTTCATCCTGCTGTGGGGCTTAGGGGGAGGCTACGTCGTGAACGTCATCAACAGCTTCTACGTTGGCTGTCTGCGATATCACGGGCAGAACAGATGCCGACTATTTAGCGTCTCCCTCCGATGGTCAATACAAACATATCCTCGTACAGTGAATTATACCCGAATCTCGAAAGTAATATATATCGTGTCCATTATGTTAACAACACGAACCAATTCATCACGTTGATTTCAATTGACACGACGAATACAATAGTCCGTTAATCAAACTACATTCATATTTGATATTCCTGGGAATTCAGTGTGCAGAGTTGCCTCCCTTATTCATAAAAGGATGTGCTATTCACAGGTTCGAATCTCAGATTCGCCCAGTTTATAACGCATGGTCTGTCTCCACCATAACCATAATCCTATGTTTCACAAAAGTACGACTTACTTAGTTCAGATTTTACTGCCACATTGAGATAGCAAACCATTTACACCACCACTGTGTGACAAAACTGAGTGGACCCTTTAGTGAGTGAGTCAGTCAGTTGGGTTTAACGCCGCTTTTAACAGTATTTCATTTATATCGCGGCGTGTCAGCTTAATGTGGGAGGAAAGCCCGAAGTGATGCAGGTCTCAGACGTTTACCACTTCGGTGAAACCCACGAGCACGGGTATGGTGCTGACAAACCTAGAAACATAATTGGGGCGAACCGGGATTCGAACCCACAGTCATAGGTTTCTGTCTTGCCCAAGGGACGCAACTCCTGACCACCTAGATATCATGAAGCATTTAAACGGGGATACCCCGACTCAGAAACAGTATACTGACTACGAGCCAACCAGTCCTCGTTCTGACCCCTTAATGCCGATCGCCAGTAACAGGTAACATCTTTTGACGAACGGGGATGGACCCACACCTGGAAGATGCTCTATCCACAAGATCAGGGGGGGGGGGGGGGGGGGGGGGGGGGTTGAGGTGTATGAGAGGTGTACCGATGCTACATGACAGTATGTTTTTTCCGGTGTTCATTAAAAAGGTTATGTCCAGAGTGTACGCACATATTCCAGTTGTATGAAGCGGTTAAATGGGTATTGGGTGGTCACAATAGCCGCAGATTATGGCTGGCTACTCCGAAACACTCAGTTGTCTGCTGGTGATCGATGATCAAGTTTTATCATCCAAATTTGGTTCCCACAGGAGATATTGCATGGGTGAGATCAAGCGATATCAATGAAATTGAATCACATAGTTTTGCAGACCATTGTGACGTCATTGGTTACCATGACGTCACAATCAAAGAAATCACTAATGGCTCTGCTACTAAAGCTGTTAGCAGTACATTTTACACTTAAGACACTGCTTATTACTGTCTACAAACTGAACAAGTTGGAAGAATGATGTTGGATGATAAATAAATTCTGACCTTCGTGTCTTTTGATATCAAATATATCAACACTCGTTTTCCCACTTTTATCGACTATGGTCCAGGTTCCTATCATCGTCCCTCCTTCCATCCCTCACTCACTCACTGTGTATGTTCCAGGTCCCTCCCATCATCCCTCCTTCCATCCCTCACTCACTCACTGTGTATGTCCCAGGTTCCTCCAATCGTCCCTCCTTCCGTCCTTCTTTCCTTCACTCACTCACTGTGTATGTTCCAGGTCCCTACAATCGCCCCTCCTTCCATCCTTACTTCCCTCTCTCACTCACTGTGTATGTTGCAGGTTCCTGTACGTGTCCGTCCTTCCTTCCGGACTTCCTTCCCTCACTCACTGTCTATGTTCCAGGTTCCTGTACGTGTCATTCCATTCTTCCTTCCTTCCCTCACTCATTGTGTATGTTCCAGCTTCCTGTACGTGTCCGTCCTTCCTTCCTTCCCTCACTCACTGTGTATGTTCCAGGTTCCTGTACGTGTCCGTCCTTCCTTCCTTCCCTCACTCACTGTGTATGTTCCAGGTTCCTGTACGTGTCCGTCCTTCCTTCCTTCCTTCACTCATTCACTGTGTATGTTCCAGGTTCCTGTACGTGTCTGTCCTTCCTTCCTTCCCTCACTCACTGTGTATGTTCCAGGTTCCTGTACGTGTCCGTCCTTCCTTCCTTCCTTCACTCACTCACTCACTGTGTATGTTCCAGGTTCCTGTACGTGTCTGTCCTTCCTTCCTTCCCTCACTTACTGTGTATGTTCCAGGTTCCTATACGTGTCCGTCCTTCCTTCCTTCCTTCCTTCCTTCACTCACTCACTGTGTATGTTCCAGGTTCCTCTACGTGTCCGTCCTTCCTTCCTTCCTTCCCTCACTCACTGTGTATGTTCCAGGTTCCTGTACGTGTCCGTCCTTCCTTCCTTCACTCACTCACTCACTGTGTATGTTCCAGGTTCCTGTACGTGTCTGTCCTTCCTTCCTTCTTTCACTCACTCACTGTGTATGTTCCAGGTTCCTGTACGTGTCCGTCCTTCCTTCCTTCCTTCACTCACTCACTCACTGTGTATGTCCCAGGTCCCTCCAATCGTCCCTCCTTCCGTCCTTCCTTCCCTCACTCACTGTGTATGTTCCAGGTTCCTGTACGTGTCCGTCCTTCCTTCCTTCCTTCCTTCCCTCACTCACTGTGTATGTTCTAGGTTCCTGTACGTGTCCGCGGCTGTATTTATCGGGGTGTACACGGGCCTGGAAATTGGGAGGACCCAGCCGAGGAACCTCATGTCCCTCATTGGCATCGCATCCTTCATCTTCATCATGTACATCACCAGCACGGACCCCGCGAGGGTAGATAGACATTCACTGTCACACACTTATGATGTTCAATCCGTAACTTGTAGGTTTGTTGACTTAACATCCATTGGTATTGCACTGTACCTCTAATCTGTTCAATCTTACCAGTCAGCAGTAAGACATCCTACACATCTAAATTAATAGTAAGTTTAAACCAAATCGCTGATTAAATGATTACCCAAGAGAAGATAAATCGCTTGTGAAAACAACGTGTGTGTGTGAGTGTTGTGTATGTGAGAGAGGGAGAGAGAGAGAGAGAGAGAGAGAGAGAGAGAGAGAGACAGTGCGTGTGTGTTAATGTGTGTGAGAGAGTAGTGTGTGAGTGTGTGTGAGAGTGTGTTGTGTGAGTGTGCGAGTGTAAATGTGCGTGTTAGCGTGAATGTGTGTGGGGGGTGTATGGTGTGTGTGTATGTGATCTGAGTGTGTTAGTGTGTGGTGCGTGTGTGTGGGTGTTGTTAGTGTGTGTCTGTGGTGATTGTGTGAGTGTGTAGGGGTAGTGTGTGCATCGAGGAGCTGTGGGTGTGGTGTGAGTGTGGTGTGGGTGTCTAGTGGTGTGTGTGTGTGTGTGTCTAGGTGCGTGTTGACGTGTGGGTGTGTGGGCGAGTGGGTAGGGGTATTTGAGTGTGAGTATGAGTATGAGAGGGTGTGGATGTGTATATTCGGGTGTGGACTTTGCTTGGGTGTGTGACGATGAAGGTATGTCTGTGGATGACCTTTATGTGGGTATCTGGGTGTGGTGTGCTTGTAAATGGATGTGTGTGTGTAAGTAATTTTTTGTAGGGTTGATGTGAGTTTTATGGTTGGGGATAATAAGTTTTATCATCCAAAACTGGCTCCCACAGGAGATATCGCTTGGGTGAGATCAAACGATATCTACATACGCTGCAATGTAATTGCATCCCAATGTTTTGCGGACCATTGTGACATCAATGTTAGTAATACCATAATGTCACAATCAAATGACATCACTAATGGCTCTGCTACTGAACCTGTTAGCAGTACGTTTTACGCTGAAGACACAGCTTATTACTGTCAACAAGCTGAAACAAGTTGCAAGAATGATGTTGGATGATAAATAAAATCTCACCCTCGTGTCTTTTGATATCAACTATATCAACACAAGGTGATATATTTGATATCGAAAGACACGAGGGTGAGATTCTCCATATAGCAGCGGTGTGAGTTTTATGGGGGGTGGGGTGGGGGATGAGGTGCGGATAGGGGGTGGGGGGGTGTAATAGGAGGCGAGGGTGCAGTGAGTTTTATGGGAGGAGTATTATTGTTTGTGGGGGTGATGTGAGTGTTATGGGGGTGGTGTGATAGGAGGTGCGGGTGACGTGAGTTTTATTGGAGGAGGGTGTATTGTTTGTGGGGGTGATGTGAGTGTTATGGGGTTGGTGTAATAGGAGGCGAGGGTGCAGTGAGTTTTATTGGAGGAGGGTGTATTGTTTGTGGGGGTGATGTGAGTGTTATGTGGTAATGGTGTAATAGGAGGTGCGGATGAAGTGAGTTTTATGGGATGAGAAGTATTGTTTGTGGGGGTGATGTGAGTTTTATTGGGAGGGGGGGGGGGGGGGGGGTGTAATAGGAGGTGCGGATGACGTGAGTTTTATTGGAGGAGGGGGTGTTGTTTGTGGGGGTGATGTGAGTGTTATGTGGTAATGGTGGAATAGGAGGTGCGGATGAAGTGAGTTTTATGGGAGGAGGGTGTATTGTTTGTGGGGGTGATGTGAGTGTTATGGGGGGGGGGGGGGGTAGTAATAGGAGGTGCGGGTGACGTGAGTTTTATTGGAGGAAGGTGTATTGTTTGTGGGGATGATGTGAGTTTTATGGGGCTCGTGTAATAGGAGGCGAGGGTGAAGTAAGTTTTATGGGAGGAGGGTGTATAATATTGTTTGTGGGGGTGATGTGAGTTTTATGGGGGTGGTGACAGAGGATGTGGGGGTGAAGTGAGTTTTATGGGAGGAGGGTGTATTGTTTGTGGGGGTGATGTGAGTTTTATGGGGGATGGTGTAATAGGAGGTGCGGGTGAAGTGAGTTTTATTGGAGGAGGGTGTATTGTTTGTGGGGGTGATGTGAGTGTTATGGGGTTGGTGTAATAGGAGGCGAGGATGCAGTGAGTTTTATTGGAGGAGTAGTATCGTTTGTGGGGATGATGTGAGTTTTATGGGGCTGGTGTAATAGGAGGCGAGGATGAAGTAAGTTTTATGGGAGGAGGGTGTATAATATTGTTTGTGGGGGTGATGTGAGTTTTATGGGGGTGGTGACAGAGGATGTGGGGGTGAAGTGAGTTTTATGGGAGGAGGGTATATTGTTTGGTTTGGGGTGGGGATGTACGAGTTGTAGGAGTGGGGGTAATTGGATCACTTGAAATAACAGAACCTCACCTTCCATCTTCACAGGTGAACTGGCACCCCGTCTTTTGGGGGATGGCGATCCAGTACATATTCGCCTGTCTTATACTGAAGACCACGTGGGGGTACGGCGCCTTTGAATGGCTGGGAAACAGGATGACGGAAGTTCTTGGTTATTCCAACACAGGGGCCAAGTTTGTGTTCGGGGACAGCTATGAAGACCACATGTTTGCCTTCAAAGTAATTAACGCTTCGGCATACCCCACAGCACAAGCAAGTAGGGTTAATCTCCCATCACGTAGCGCAGTTCCACAACATACAGTGCCTGGCAAAAGAAAGCATACACTTGAAAATTGGATTTAACCAAAAATTACAAACCTGTTTGGGGATTGCTATGAAGAACACATGTTTTCTATTAAGGTAACGCTTCGTAAAACAAAGAATTAACGTTTTACAGGATGATTCAATCATGTTTCACATTTTTATACAATTGTAGACTTCATCGGAGTCTTTTTGTTCCTGTTATATTGAGTAGAGTAGACTTTATTTTAATCTGTTTGAACTCTCTTGTTTATACGTAGAGTGGGACATTTACGAAACGATAATACAACAGATGAACAAGTAACAATGACTGATATATAGACATAGTGAGTGAGTGAGTTGGGTTTAAAGCCGCTTTTAACAGTATTCCAGTAATAACACGGCGTGTCAGCTTAATGTGGGAGGAAAGCCAGTAGTGATGCAGGTCTCAGACGTTTACCACTTCGGTGAAACCTACGAGCACGAGCACGGGTATTTTGCAAACCTAGAAACATAATCGGGGCGAGCAGAGATTCGAGCCCACAATCATAGGTTTCTGGCGTGCACAAGGGACGCAACTCTGCACAGCGAAGCGCGGCGCGTTAGCCGACTGGGCCACCCGTGCCCCCATATTGACATAGAGCAACAGCATATCTATGGTTTTTATATTTATGAAAGACCGTGTATTATTTTGACTGTGGCTGTTTTTACATCAAAACACAAATGCGTCCCACATGAATATTATGTTTCTCCACTTTTGGACTTAAGCAATATATAAATGCCGTGATTGATCATAATAACGAAGGGAAATAAAAAGTTTTGAAAGAATAATACAAAATGCATAATTTGCCATCAGCAGTAATTACAAACTGCCAAAACTGTCACAAAGAGTATCGCGAAATTTGAAAGAAATATGAAAAGACAGAGAACGATTTGCTTATTCGTTAAATACGTGTAGATATGATCGATTTTTTCAACGTACATATCCACATTCGGGTTGGGGGATTTACTCCGCTGAACAATTAGGTCATCTTTCTGACAGTTAGATACAATTTCTTTGAATCCTGGTGCATCATAAAGAGGTACATGTATATAACATGAGTCAATGCCCTCTTCTTCCGCAGGTACTGCCAGTTATCGTGTACTTCAGCTCGCTTATTTCCGTGCTCTATTACCTCGGAGCTATGCAGGCCATCATCCGGGTACTGGGGAAGTTCCTGTCATTCTGTCTGGACACGACGGCAACGGAGTCGTTGAACGCCGCCGGCAACATCTTCGCTGGACAGGTGACAGTTCAACAGCTCTCTCCTTCTACGAGTACATGGACTCGAGTATCTTGCCCGTGTCTCTGAAATATCAACCAATCAACTACTTTCTAATAAGGGTTGGGAGACTGTGATATTTGGGAATGAAAATCGGTTCTACAAATGTTGGCAAAATTAATTTGCAATCAGGTTTTACTAAACAAATATATTTTTTAATTGACATTCTGGATGTTGTCAAAAACATTGTTTGGCTCACCCAGTATGTCTTGAAGCACTGTGGGAGCGGTCGGGTAGCCTAGTGGTCAAAGCGTTCGCTCGTCACGCCGAAGACCCAGGTTCGATTCCCGACATGGTTGCAATGTGTGAAGCCCATTTTCCGGTGTCCCCCGCCGTGATATTGCTGGAATATTGCTAAAAGCGGCGTAAAACCATACTCACTCACTCACTTGAAGCACTCAGTCTGTGTACAAGTTTATTGACTAACGTCATCTCGATAATCAAATTTCAGACCGAGTCACCTCTTATGATACGCCCCTTTTTGAAAACGATGACGAAGTCTGAGTTGCACGCCGTCATGACCGGGGGGTTCGCCACCGTCTCCGGCAGCGTCTTGGGCGCGTACGTCACGTATGGGGTAAGTTGACGTACACAAGTGACGTACACAATTCTTTTATCAACATACGTCTTCACGTTCGGAACGGTTGCAATCGTGGAGACGTTTGTTTTCTATTGTATATTGTATATTGTGGAGTATTATTAGCTAAAGAACATAATTTCATGGCGTATTGGTTACGTACAGCGCTGAATATGGTGAGTCATTTGGCATATAACGTCGATTTCAACAGTTAATCAGTTATGTCAGTTTTATGTGTAAACTGAGGAAAGCTTCAAGTGATGCAGGTCTCAGAAGGTTACCACTTTGGTGCAGCCCACGAGCACAAAAAAGTAATGAAAAAACAAAGATCATCTAGGATTCGAAAGCACGAACAAATAATAAAAACATGGTTATAGATTCTCCAGAATAACGGCAGTTTGAGTTGATATTCGAGAATCAACGTGATGTGAGGTGAAATGGGGTTTAACGTCGCGTCCAAAATGATTGCACTTACATAGCGACGTGCATGCACGTGTGTGTGTGTGTGGCTGCTTGTACTAGTCTGGACTAATGTTTATTTTGTAGTGCAAGCACACTGGGATACCATGCTGCAGTTTAACATGAATACCCCACTCAGACACAGGACTGACTCCGAGCCGACCAGTCCTTGTTTTACCCCCTTAATGCCAGACAGGGTAACAACAAGTTCCATCTTTTAACGTCTTTTGATATGACGCGGCTGGGGATCGAACCTAGGACCTCCCGGACGCTCTCCCACTAGATCACGATTGGGTAGCCTTGTGGTTAAAGTGCTCGTCACACTAAAGCCCCGAGTTCAACTCCCCATTGCCATGATACGATTAATAGGAATAATACACACGAACGCTTGTTGATAAATTGTTAACAACGACAATGAACCATCTTCTCTCCTCACCAAGGTGAAGGCCAACCATCTCCTAGCGGCGTCCGTGATGTCCGCTCCGGCCGCTCTGGCCATCTCCAAACTGACCTACCCGGAGACGGAGAAGTCTAAAGTCAATCAGAACGATGTTTACAAGTTGAAGATGGAGTAAGTTCTTCACAGGCCATTTATTTCTTGTGCCTCAATGAAGTCGCATATTATTTTCTTTCACTGGCACCACGTAAGTTTCAACCTTTGCACAAGGTGTATCGTTCTGTCAGTAGGTTCCTCATGCCTGTCTCTTTCCGTTGTCCATGCATGTACTGTCGATTTATCATATCTGTGTTTTAATTATGAAAGATGTTGGCACCTCATATCTTTGAAGAAACTGTGTGATTTGAAGCAGTGACGGAAAACATATCCTGTCTCTGATAACACCCTCGCTCCTAGCTGTTTATTAACGTCCGCAAGTCTAAACAAAGATGATGTCACTCTCTTGTTCAAACTTTGTTGCAGTTCCCAGAATAACGTCATTGAGGCTGCTTCTAAAGGAGCCTCCGATGCTATAAGTCTTGTTGCCAACGTCGCCGTCAACGTCATGGCGTTCCTGGCGTTGCTGCAGCTCATCGACGCTTCGTTAACGTTTCTTGGGGACAGGGTCGGCATAGAGGGATTCACCTTCGCAGTAGGTTGAACATCTATGATTGAATGTCAAAATATTCCTTTCAAACAAACAATGAGTTAAACAGAGTTACCGTATGCAAGAATTTCAATTCGATGTACATGTAGCATTCCAGCATCTGTTCCGACCGGGTTTCCATGACAACTGGCCACATGGCTTTGATACAAAGTGTGTTTATTCTTTATCAACAGCTGATCTGCTCCTATGTGTTCTACCCAATCAGTTTTGTCATGGGTATTGACCCCGTGGACTGTCGCCGCATGGCCAGGCTGATTGGCTTCAAGACATTTACCAATGAGTTCGTGGCGTACATTGAGATGGGGAAGCTGATAGATAATGGCCACATATTTGACAACTACACTGCGTCACTGCCCAACGCCACGTGGGTAACCAAATCCAATGATGACATATTCTTGACGGATTGGGGCACGACATTAGTTGGTGGAATTATGCTGGTAAGTAGCGATGGCTGTAAGTGCAAACTTGAAACAGTTAATGCGTTTATTCGTGTATTTAAAAAGCGGTGTGTCGACGCATCTACGTGGGAGCCCGGGTTAGAATAGGTCCCCGGGACTTGGAATCAGTTCTTGTGAGAGGCACGGTTATAATTACTTGGTTGATTGCAAGTCATCATACCTTGAGGATGCTCGTGATGTCAGTCACTGGATTGTCTGGTCCATACTCGATTAAAGACAGTGAGTGAGTTTAACAGTATTACAGTTATATCACGGCGTGTCAGCTGAGGGAGGAAAGCTCGACGTGATGAAGAACGGGTATGATGCTGACAAACCGAGAAATACAATCGGGGCGAACCGGGATCATAGGATTCTGACGTGTTCAAGGGACGCAACTCTGCACAGCGAATTGCGGCGCCTCAGACGACTGGGCCACTCGTGCCTCCGATTATTTTCAGACCGCCGTGATATACACCACCTGGTAAAAGAAAGTACACACTCGAAAATTGGTTTTGATAAAAAAATTATAAACGTTATAAAAACGTTCCTAGGCTGAGAACAGTCGCCGAAACGCGGCAAACTTGAGGTCCAAAACACGACTATGATAACCTTATCAGGTACATCACAACCGAATAAACATTTCTTGTTTGTTTCAGTTTTGGCCGCCATCAAACATTGGTGTGTACATTCTTTTGTCCGGTAGTTTACCTGGAAAATTGCGCCGTTTAACAACACCCCCCTCTCCCTCTTCTGCGTACGTCATGTCCTATATAAAAAAAATGAGTGAGTATGGTTTTACGCCGCTTTTAACAATATTCCAGCAATATCACGGCGGGGGACACCAGAAATGGGCTTCACATATTGTACCCATATCGAGAATCGAACCCGGGTCTTCGGCGTGACGAGCGAACGCTTTAACCACTAGGCTACCAACGCCCCTACTAAATACATGCTACAAATTCATTTCACTCCTTCACATAGACATATCACCATGCGCTGTACTTGACCATGTGTTTAGATTTAAGGGAGAAAAACAACAAAACGATATTAAGCTGAACATTACGTCTTACTCTTAACTTACTCATTATTAATTTTCTTTATCAATAAAGATAAGTTGTATTTCTTATTTTACTGTTTTCAGGCACTAGGACAGAGCAATGATTGACTTGATTACAGTTACGAGAATACATGATTACAGACCGTCCTATGATTAAACCAAGCAGTTATGCAAAAGAGTATTCGGAATTATATGGGTCGACTATGTCGGGCATGTCGAGAAAGAATAGTGACAGCCAGTGCGAAGAACTGCCACTGGAACAAACGTAAGCCGCCAGACCATGAAGAACCTCCCCAGAGAAAGGAATCCCCGTCCCAGACGCCAAGCAGTAAGGTTTTGGTTCCAAGATGCTCAGCAGCCAGAGAGGCTTAGGCACAGTATCATCACCAGTGGACACGTGATGTGTATTCAGCAGTGGGTCCCGGTTGTCTCTGCAACGTGACGATGGTCAGACCTGGTGTACAGATGCTGTGATGGACACGTGTCAGATGTCAATGGCCGGGAATAGAATCAGTTTAGTGGCTGTAGCGTTATGGCGTGGGTTGGATGTTCATTCTGTCACAGATCTCCTCGAGATCTCTATGTGACCGATGTAAACCTCAATGCCGTTCGTTACAGATATATATAATCCACAAAACTCGCGTACGTTTCGTGGAAACGTGAAATCTCTGCTAAAAGCAGAGTCGATTCTTATATTCCCACTGTGCCATGAGCCCGTGTTTATGAATCATTATCAAAAGGCGATGATACCAGATGTTGGCGAAAAGGTGAGCGAATCCTCACAAACACATGAAAAGGCACGTCAATTGTTCACCTGCCTACGGGAATTATGGTAAAAGTCTAAATAAAATTACATCGGACGTCATGTTTGTTAAATGCGTCAAATTTAAAAATGCCTTCCACATGAAATTCTCGGACCATTAACCCCGTCTCCGAAGATAGGCCTCAGAGCGGGTTTCAATGACGAGAATACTAGGCCCCATCGTGCTACTGTTGTCACTTACTTCTTGAGTCACTTCCTTCTTGAGTTACTTCCTTCTTGAGTCACTTCCTTCTTGAGTCATTTCCTTCTTGAGTCACTTCCTTCTTGAGTCACTTCCTTCTTGAGTCATTTCCTTCTTGAGTCACTTACTTCTTGAGTCACTTACTTCTTGAATCACTTCCTTCTTGAGTCACTTACTTCTTGAGTCACTTACTTCTTGAGTCACTTCTTGAGTCACTTCCTTCTTGAGTCACTTCCTTCTTGAGTTACTTCCTTCTTGAGTCACTTTCTTCTTGAGTCATTTCCTTCTTGAGTCACTTCCTTCTTCAATCACTTACTTCTTGAGTCACTTCCTTCTTGAGTCACTTCTTGAGTCACTTCCTTCTTGAGTCACTTCCTTCTTGAGTCACTTACTTCTTGAGTCACTTCTTGAGTCACTTCCTTCTTGAGTCACTTCTTGTGTCACTTCCTTCTTGAGTCACTTCCTTCTTGAGTCACTTACTTCTTGAGTCACTTCTTGAGTCACTTCCTTCTTGAGTTACTTCCTTCTTGAGACTTCCTTCTTGAATTACTTCCTTCTTGGGTCACTTCCTTCTTGAGTCACTTCCTTCTTGAGTCACTTCCTTCTTAAATCACTTACTTCTTTAGTCACTTCCTTCTTGAGTCACTTCTTGAGTCACTTCCTTCTTGAGTCACTTACTTCTTGAGTCACTTACTTCTTGAGTCACTTTCTTCTTGAGTTATTTACTTCTTGAGTCACTTCCTTCTTGAGACAGAGCAATGTTATACGGAGGGGATGGTCTGCATCCTCGCCTGTCATTGCGCTTTTGGAATCTCCAGAACCAACCCGTCAGACGTGGCAGAGAGACCCATCCTCCACCGCGGATCTGCATCACCATGGACACTGGTAGGCTCTTGATTGGAGAGCCCTTCCACAGCAGTCCCTACAGGTGTTACTAAACTCCATGGGGTGCTGCTGTGTTGCATGTGTGACGTCAAGTGACGCAGTTTAACATGAATACCCCACTCAGGCACAGTATACTGATTCTGAACCGACCAGTCTGTGGATTAGCCCCTTCAGCCGAGCACCAGAGAGGGTAACAACAAGTACCATCTTCTAACGTCTTTCGGTATGACACGACCGGGAATCGAACCCCGGACCTTCCGCTTTTCGGGCGGACGCTCTACCATTAGACCACGGTGGCGGTCGTGTGACGTCAAGAGGTCGCACACGTTATTGACTGTAATCCCGATTGGCAGAATCTTTGGTCTGATCCCTGGTGACTTTGGGCATGTTTGAAGCTATGAGTGAGTGAATTTAGTTTTACGCCGCTTTTCGCTCGCCGACGAGCGAACGCCTTAACCACTAGGCTATCCGACCGCCCCTGGCAGCAATGAGAGAACCAACATTTGTCACAATATTACAGCTGTTCATAATCAATAAAAAGACGATTACGCTGCAATGAAATCGTACATCAATAATGCTAAATGACACATATATTGTTTCAAGTAGCCACAGTATTCTGTTTTCTCTTTTCAGACTACATGCTTTGTGAAACACCGTATGTTCACAGCAAACATTTGAAGAAAAAATATACATTTTCATTCTTGCAGCCCCGGTCACAGGTTATCGCAACGTATGCCTTGTGTGGGTTTAGCAATCTCGGCTCCATGGGGATCCAGATTGGAGCATTAGGAGCCATGGCTCCTTCTAGGAGCGGGGATCTGACGCATTTAGCTCTGAGGGCGATGATAGCAGGCAACGTGGCCTGCTTTTTGACAGCGTGTATTGCAGGTGCGTATCACTGGTCACAATTTGGAATAAGTAAGTATTATATAAATTATACTACCAATATTTCTGTCAGGCTGACAAGTATCCACATGGTGTATTCATATAAACTACATGCTTATATTCAGATATCGTAACTATTTTTCTGCCTACAGTACATTATATACGCTTATAGTTGTGATTTCTGTGTTTCAATAGCCGTTATCTCTGTATTTGACGTTTGCTCTATGCTCGGTGACCGGGTTCTCTATATTCATTGGCCGATTGCTCTATGCCCAGTTACTGTTTTATCTATATTCATTGGCAGATTGCTCTATGCTCAGTTACTGTTTTATCTACAATCACTGGCCGTTTTCTCTATGCTCAGTTACTGTTTTCTCTATGCTCAGTTAATGTTTTCTCTATGCTCAGTTACTGTTTTCTCTATGCTCAGTTAATGTTTTCTGGATGCTCAGTGACAGTTTTCGCTACATTCAAGGTCCGTTTTCTCTTTCCTCAGTTACTGTGTTTCTCTATGCCCGGTTACTGTTTTCTCTATGCTCAATTACTGTTTTCTCTATGCTCAGTGTTTGTTTTCTCTATGCTCAGTTACTGTTTTCTCTATGCCCAGTATCCCCCACATTCAACGTCCGTTTTCTCTTTTCTCATTGACTGTTTTCTCTATGCCCGGTTACTGTTTTCTCTATGCTCAGTGACTGTTTTCTCTATGCTCAATTACTGTTTTCTCTATGCTCAATTAATGTTTTCTCTATGCTCAGTGACTGTTTTCTCCATGCCCAGTTACTGTTTTCGCTATGCTCAGTAACTCTATATGCATATTCCTCTATGTTTTCATTAGCTGTTTTCCTATTCTTATTCACCGTTTTCTCTACACCCATTGGCCACTTATTCTCTCCCTCTGTGGCCGTCTTCACCACTCCGTGGTGGTCGTTTACAACAATGTACCACAAAGACATACCAAGGTATATTTCCAATGGCGTTATTTCATTTGTTCCAGGACTTTTCTATGGTGGGGACCTGTGAACAAACCATATTGTGGTGTCCGTGACTTAGGCTGTCTCTCGCAGCTACACTGTGAACAGGGTGATGCAGTCACGTTGAGATCTGTGCAAGATAATCTGAAAGTTGTTATTTGTCTGATATCAAAGGCTTTCTTGCTATATACTATAACTGCAATGCTTAAGAAGAAAACATCTAAAAACAGAAGAGCTAACAAAAATGACTGTTTGTGAAAATATTTGCTTTACATTATTTCATGTCTCGAAAAGATGACCAGTGACAAATCATAGGCTGTTTAATGAGGCCCCTCTTCTTCAACCTATCAGTTTATACTTAAAATATTGGCTATATTTCAAACATCTTCCCGAGGCAAGGGAGTTAACTGATTATAAAAGTCCAGTTTCCTTGCCGAACTAGGCTGGAATTTCGGGGCTCGGTCGTAGCTCCACCTGTGGCTATTACGAGTTATGTCCCTTCTATGCCTCTCCTGTGGACCAATCAGATCCCAATTCAGATATCACTTGAAGCATTTGCTTCAAACAAAATGGCGGCGCCCAAGTGAAGACGATCTGATCGATAATCAAGATCTATATTGTGATAAGCGAGTCTTACATCGCAAAGTGCATCAAATCACGTGAGCACCTTGATTAAAAACATGAAAAGATTTCGAAAATATCTGTTGACAACGAGTTGGCGGTGCACATGCATTGCATACCCGGCAATCGACCGAAATCTGCATGACAGTTTACGAACCGGATTTTGAGTTCGTTGCGCGATTTTGATTGGACTATGCATATACTCGTTAGTCCAGCCACAATATAACTCCATAATACCAGCCTAAATAACTAACCCCACCCAAAAGGCCAGCAACCTAGCCAAACACTTCTCTAAAGTTAGTAGCAACAGTAACTTCAGTAAGAAATTCCAAGATAAACTAAAAAAAGAAACCAAATTCTCCAAAGAAAACAGACAAGACAACCTAGAAATAAACCAGCCTTACACCCTAGAAGAACTAAATCACGTACTAAATATAAACAATAGTAAAAAAGGAACAGCTCCTGGCCTAGACCTCACCTCTTACCAAATAATCAAACACTTACCTACCAAACTACTCCAAACTTTACTTAAACTATACAACCTAGTCTACCTAAACGGACAGGTCCCATCCTCATGGAAGGAAGCTCTAGTAATCCCAATACCTAAACCAAATAAACCAGCAGATCAGGCTAACTCATATAGGCCCATCTCCCTAACCTCAAATAATGGAACTTATGACTAAAAATAGGCTACAGCACTACCTAGACCAAAACAACATCATAAACCCCGACCAAAGCGGCTTCACTCCTGGCCGATCAACTCTCGATAATCTCGCCCGACTAGAACACGATATAAAAACAGGACAGCTAAACAAGCAATACACCATAGGCATATTCATCGACTTCTCTAAAGCTTTCGATATGGTATGGCACCACGGGCTAATACAAAAACTTAAAAAAATAGGACTTAAAGGCCAAATAATAGACTTCATCCAAGATTTCCTAAACAATCGCAAAATAACCGTGGGTATAGACCACACGCTATCGGACCAGTGTCCCCTAGAAAATGGCACTCCCCAGGGCAGCATCCTCAGCCCAACTCTCTTCAATATAATGATAAACGATCTATTCGAGGGCTTATCCCCTAAACTAAACACTTCAAAATTCGCGGATGACGGAGCCCTATGCATCCGCACTAAAAGCATTAAAATGGCAGATAACTTAATCCAAAAATCTCTAAATAAAATACAACAATGGGCAGACAAATGGGGCTTCTCCCTTAACTCAGATAAAACAACAGGAGTAGTATTCAAACATAAAAACATGAAACCTGCCTTCCCAATCCTCCAGCTAAACAACCAAACAATCAAATTCCAAAAACAAACCAAATTCTTAGGACTCATTTTCGATCAACACCTCACCTGGGAGGCTCATGTCCAAAACCTAAAAACTAAATGCAGCAAAGACCTGAACACATTAAGATGTCTCACCGGCTCTAACTGGGGAGCCTCCAAAGATACCCTCCTCTCACTCTATACAGCACTAATTACGCCATATACAATACCCTAAACAACTCTCTATCTAAAAAACTTGACTCAATACAATACCAAGCCCTTAAACTAATTACACGCACCCAACATGGCACATCCTACACCTCACTTCAAGCACTTACAGGGGAAATGCCACTAAATCTACGCAGGGAACATCTAAGCCTTAATTTCTGGGCCGCGTCCCAAACAAACCCTCTCATCCAAAACTTAATTAACCAAAACATTAGCCCAAGCTCGCAAACACCCCTTACTCACCTCAATATCCCAAAGAATAACTAACTACCTCAATGAACACCAAACTCAAATTCTTAAACAAAACTGCAAAAAATCAAATATCTTCACCCCTTAACTCAAAATACCCAAAATAGACACAACGCTAGCAAACCAAATAGATAAACAAACCGACTTAAACATAGCTAAAACCACCAAACTCGCATACATACACGAAAATTGGCCAAATTGTTGTCACATATACACTGACGGACCTTCAGACCCGATCTCCAACCACTCAGGCTTCGGAGTCCATACCACACAACCAGTTATATCCACACAATCTTACCGACTCCCTAACAACCACCGGCGTAGATCCTTATACAAAGAAAGTGGAATTGTTTACTTTGTAAACATAGTGTTTTCCCCTTGTTGTATTATGTGTTGTGCTATTTTATATAGTTATGATCTGTGAATAAACAAATCTGAACAAGCTTGAGATATATTAATGTGATTTCATCTATAATTTAAAAAATGCTGTATAGATGTGCATATAGTAAATGTCACGTCAACGACCATCCACAGCATTCTGTTTTGCAAATTAGTCTTAATTATGTCAAGCAGATTGTCTGCACCAATACATAAACCTCGTGCTGTAACACTTGAATGCTTAACGGCTTCATTATATCATTCAGCTATGTGACGGCTGTCTGTAAATAAGTCAGTTTGGACCATACAAACCAGTTATTGATATAAATAACGATCGACCCATTAGCATCCGATGACACGAAATCAACTCATCAACATGCGATCCATTTAATCGTCTCGTACGACCATCATAGGTGAGGTTAGGTGAAATTGGGTTTAACGTTGCGTCCAAGATTGTTGCACTTATATAGCGACGTGCATGTACCTGTGTGTGGCTGCTTGTACTAGTCCGGGCTGATGCCGATTAATAGTGCTAGCACACTGAGATACCATGCTGCAGTTTAACACGAATACCCCAATCAGACACAGTATACTGACTCCGAGCCGACCAGTCCTTGTTTTAGCCCCTTAATGCCGAGCGCCAGACAGGGTAACAACAAGTACCATCTTTTAACGTCTTTTGGTATGACGTGGCCGGGGATCGAACCCCGGACCTTCCGCTCTCCGGGCGGACGCTCTACCGCTAGACCACGGAGGCGGTCTTGTGGGAGACAGAGTACATTCTCTCGTAGATATGCCACTGCCTACCCCTTCTAGTATGCGAACGACGCAAAATACCACTTGGCGTTGACTGGTAATGGTTACTGACTCTACTTGAAGTCTCTAACTCCCAGAGATCGTGGAACGTTCTAGGATCATGGAACTAGGACATCTATGTTTTGTTATCAGCAGATATCTGGCCCCCTTTTGTATTAGACCCCCTTAGATATCACCGAGTGAACATGGTCAGGACCTCATACAAACTGGGCCATTGAAAAACGTTTCACTTCATTTCTGATACTGAATCCTTAACTTGATGTCATTTACACGAACCGGTTGTTGGGATATGGTAAGTGAATGAAGGAGACACCCGGTGTCAGCACTAACTTTCGGTCATCCATTCATTGAACATTAACCGCTATCTTGACTTTTACGGACAATCTGTTTCGGCGGAAAATCGAGACTGGTTATCGTTTGGTTTTGACGCATAATATTTATCAAATACTCAAATGTGTAATAATGCACTCAGTCTGTTAAATACCTTAATGATGGTACGTTGGTTGGTTGGTTTGTTGTTTAACGCTGCACTCAGCAATATTCCAGCTATATGACGGCGGTCTGTAAATAATCGAGTCTGGACAGGACAATCCAGTGATTGATATCATGAGCATCGATCCCCGCAATTTGGATCGATGACATGCATCAACCAAGTCCGCGAGCCTTACCACCCGATCCCGTTAGTCGCCTTTTACGACAAGCATAGTCACCTTTTACGGCAAGCATGGGTTTTGAATACCTATTCTACCCCGGAATCTTCACGGGTCCAATGATGGTAAGTATATATTTATGTTGATTACATGTTTATGTAACCGAAGTACTTTAACATATGTCTGACGTCCATGAAAATATAAAAGTTTGTGGTCAGGTTTTGCGATAAAGGTGCGAATTATCCGCGGATTACTTGGATATAATTGGCAGAAAAATTGCGATTAATCCGCGAATGTCTAAGTGCATTGTCTCCAAAAGTTATAAATCATAATCATTTATAGAGGGGCGGTCTGGTAGCCTAGTGGTTAAAGCGTTCGCTCGTCACGCCGAAGACCCGCGTTCGATTCCCGACATGGGCACAATGTGTGAAGCCCATGTCTGGTGTCCCCCGCCTTGATATTGCTGGAATATTGCTAAAAGCGGCGTAAAACCATACTCACTCACTCACTCATTTATAGAGGGTTTTTTTCATGGGGTTATAACATTTTAATACTCTATCCAATCACAAACTAGTATCTTATATTTTTCCCCAACATTTTGCCTTGTTTCGATCAAAACGTCTAGAAATATTTATTAAGATATAATCTTAATCTTTTATAAAGTTAACGCATCATTGTTCGTTTATTTGAGTGCAAGTTGTTGATGGCAGGTTACCGTGGTAACTGTATCTCACAAATTATTATATACGGAGTGACTAATGCATTTAGAAGTATATCTTGTTACGCCCATTAAGTGTCGGTCTGTAAAGAACAAGTTTGTCCACCCATAGACCTGTCTTCTCAACCTGCTCCCAGCTCTAATAACAGACAGTATCAAAGCTGATAGATGGACAATATAGAGAGAGAAAATAAAGAAAAGCTTGTACACCCACACAATGAGACACGCATAATATAACACCAGAGCTACATATGTCTTAAACTTGACATATCAATATTTTACAAATTAAAACTGTTATCAATTAAAGCATAATCAAAATCGGCGTAATCCTGTTTTAGGTTTTTGAAAAAATATGGTTCCAGGGAAGGACTGAAATAAGTATAATATTAATTTTTTTTAAATAAAATATTGATAATTTTAAAGATTGCGATATTACATTTAAATATACTATCACTTTTGGCCTCAATGGTACGCAGTTTAGTCAAGAGATTTGAGGAGCAGTAAAAAGAGTCGGAAACTGAACGGATGCAGTTGATGTTTGTTTTAAAAAAAAAATGATGTCAATGTATATGGAAAACCATGCATATTGTTGAAGAGACCTGGAGTTTTTCCCCGTTGTATTTAATTGTTGAATTCACTGATTTATCTAAACTAAACTAAACATGTTAGCGTTATTATCAGTGCAAGAAATTACTCAGTATTTCCTTAGTAGTAGGGGCGGTCGGGTAGTCTAGTGGTTCGCTCGTCACGCCGAAGACCCGGGTTCAATTCCCGACATGGGTACAATGTGTGAAGCCCATTTCTTGTGTCCCCCGCCGTGATATATTGCTAAAAGCGGCGTAAAACCATATTCACTCATTCACTTTAGTAGCATTTCCCCGAATAGCAGGAATTACGTTTTTTTTTATTGCAGTTGTAGTATTCACTTTGACACGTCTATAGATGAAGCTACATCGTGTTTAAGCGTTCAGGTATATTATTTGTTTACAGATGTTAGTATATTATCACGAGATAGTCCAGAAAGGAGACTTGATATATAAGTATTTGGGTCAAAATATCGCTGTCCGCGGGAAGGCAGCTATTTGAAACGTCACCTTTCAGTTCATGCCAGGGTTCATTGGTGACACATCAAAAACGCCGTAATTAGCTTTGCAGAGTTAGGCACCTTAGTCTACCGGGATCTGCTGATCGTAGATGAGCCACGATTATGATCCTCGGATTGCCAGCACTACTACTACTGTTTGTATCACGTTTAAACGGGGGGCACAGGTGGCCCAGTCGTCTAACGCGAGTTGATTCGCTGTGCAGAGTTGCGTCCCTGGGCACGCCAGAAACCTCTAATTGTGGGTTCGAGTCCCGTTTCGACCCGATTATGTATTTAGGTTTTTCAGCACCACACCTGTGCTCGTGGGTTTCACCGAAGTGGTAAACGTCTGAGACTGAGAAATGAAACATATTTGGAAAGAAATGTAGTCATACGCCATTGGCATTTGAAGTCGTCTAAGGCGCCGCGATTCGATGTGCAGAGTTGCGTCCCTTGGGCATGCCAGAAACCTATGATGGTTCGAATCCATGTTCGCCACAATTATGTTTCTAGGTTTGTCAGCACCATACCCGTGCTCGTGGGTTTCACCGTAGTGGTAAACGTTAGAGACATGCATCACTTCGGGCTTTCCTCCCACATTAAGCTGACACGCCGTGATATAACTGGAATACTGTTAAAAGCGGCGTTAAACCCAACTTACTCACGTGGAAACGAATAAATATATAATTGAAGTAATATTCAAACTGGTGTTACTAAGCAACTCGCATATTAGTACATTCCGTCCCATGTTATAGCAAATGTCGACTCTGACTGATAATCCTGTCAAGCCACATACTGTATCATGCCAAACTATTTGACCGTGGTATAACGGGGATTGATTGAATACCAGCATAATTAACACCTCATATAACACACATCAAGAAATATTAAAACTGACTTTGTACTGCTTACGATGAATTCCGACTAATCGTTTAAACGACGTAATACATGTACTTGACAAAAATAGAAATTATACACAGTATATCAGCAGGATTATTTACCGACTGTTACGACACAGATCGCCATCAATGATCTTGAGATACCAACCTGAAAGGTCAAGGTCACAACTCCGGCCAACATCCGGGTTTCTCAAACTAGACGTTAGTGTACATATACCAGTGAGAATAAAGGTCACATTATGACGAAGACACCGTGTGTGGTCTTGTCATGAGTGTGCTCGCTGTTATCTGTTACTCAACAGAGACTAAGACGTCTTGTCGACTCGAGGATATTGTCGGCAATCCCCAAGTTGTTCCATTCGACCACGAAGGAACAACGTGATGACGTCAAGTCGCACTTAAAGGATCCACCATTTAATATTCAGGAAAGTTGGGTGTGGGGGGTGGGGGAGTGTTTAGGGGGAACAGAGATGGGATATATAATTTTACTGTCTCAAAGCATGCAAGCCTTTTTCCTGAAAGACGGAGTAGAATCCATCATGTTAAGTAAACAAGTTATAATTTGTGGATTAACTCTAATGGATAAAATACGTTGTGAATATTTTTTTATTCAACTTTTATCCTTAAAAGATACCCTAGACCCTTTTACCCCAGAATATCGACTGGTCTGCCCCAATGATGTGTTCTTACTCCTTCATGTTTTCTTTGTTAATTATACTTATTAACTGAGTGACGTTTTATGCCGCATATTTCAGGAATATCAGGGCAGTGGGACTCAAGAAATCGGCTTCACACAACGTACCCATTTGGGGAATAGAACCAGGTCTTTTTGCGTGCCCTAACAACACTTTAACCACTGCGCTAGCTACCGTCCCTGAATAATAGAGTTGACTTAATGATTAAACTGCGACTGACATTTTCTGGCAACACCCCACCCTGGTGATAGGGGATTGTGGGGGGCTGAATGTAGGTAGGACATCTATATACTTATCATTGACCCAGTTTGTCTCAGTGACCACTGAATTGTATCAGGGGACACAAGGTCAATCTCGGATAGCTTCATAACTGATTCCATTCAAAAATATCAGCTGTGATCATATGGTAAGTGTTTTATTCGCTAATGACACGTCCACATTACAGATGAGAATAGTTGGTCAGTTGACTCGGGCCAGTTGGCAGTTGATTTAAGTCAATCCAGAATCTCGTTTTGTGTGACTGCTACCTCACATTTCATTATGCAGATCAATAATAGCAGTTCATGATTACTCTACATTGTCAGTGTCTCAGTTTCATATTGGGTGATAATTATCGCCTGGGCCTCGGCTGGAAATAGTCAGCCATGCTCGGGTATAGTCTCCCTTTAACCTTGACATGATCGTATTTATCTACACGGAGAATACGTATATATATTACAACCAATGCCTGAATCAGTTACTTTTCAAAGTGACTGAAATTTCAGACAATATTTTAAAAATAAATGATTTACTCAGTAAATCGACAATTTGAATTTAAAAAGCCTGGTCATTAGACAAATTTTCTTAAGAATTGAGATGATTTTATCGCAGATTGACTGATTTTCCTTCGAAGAAGGTCAGGTTCAATCAATTTATTGGTTACTGGGATACGGAATTTGGTATTTCTGTATAATATTTGGAAAACATAAGGTAAAGATGAAACAGTGTCATTAGCATTGTCACCTGTGAAGATCCGGGTTAGAATTGACCTTCAGCAACCAACGCTTGTCGTAAGAGGCGACTAACGGGATCGGGTGGCCAGGCTCGCTGACTTGGTTGATGCATGTTATCGTATCCCAATTGCGTAGATCGATGCTCATGATGTCAATCACTGGATTGTCTGGACTCGAGTATTTACAGACCTCCGTCATATAGCTGGGATATTGCTTAGTGCGGCGCTAAACAAACAAACAGTAGCAGTGACACTCATCATGCTGTCAACATGTTCTTGTTGTCACAGTGCAGTCCTTCTATTAAGGGGTAGCCTAGTGGTTAAAGCGTTCGCACGCCACGCCGAAGACCCGGGTTCGATTCCTGACATGGGCACAATGTGTGAAGCCCATTTCTGGTGTCCCCCGCCGTGATATTGCTGGAATATTGCTAAAAGCGGCGTAAAACCATAATCACTTACTCACTTACTCCTTGTATTAAGCCTAGTTTTACACATTGGGAGATAGGGGCAACAAGTATATTGCTCTGTACTACTACTACTACGCATCATCATCATCATCATCATCATCATCATCATCATCATCATCATCATCACGAAGAATCAAGAAGAATCATGTCAGACAATACATCCCACCACCTTCGACTTGGCAGCGCTTCCTGGAAGAAGTCCCATTCGCTGTCTGGGCTGCGTGTAGAGGGGGCAAGGGCCCTGAGCAGATGCTGAGCCTAACCAGCCTGACCGTGCCAGGATTACCACAACCCTATTTGCTGCATTTTATATTTTAATCTATATATATACACAAAGAAAAAAGTTAAGCACATCCCTATTTCTGAACCATGACAAATGGTAAAAATCATGGCATGGGATGACTGACCACAGGAGCTGGGCTATACCAATGTCATCGGATAGAACAAACATTTGACAACAAATATAAGAGACGATATTGGTGAGTTGTGACTGAAATTGACTGACAAAAGCATCATGGTAACACAGGTACTGTTTTTGACCTTTGACAATACCTAAAAAAAGTATGGAGCTGCAGGATTAAGTAAACGAGTTACGTTTGATGTTACATGTGAAAATGTTTCTTAAAGTCTCTACTTGACATGACACGTGAAACAGATCAGTAGCGGGTATAACCGCCACGTGCCCGGATGATTATTCACCCTACGTCTCATGCCTCCAGTCAGACGTTGGATCTGTTGATGGGTCAACAACAACGACTCCTGATGCAATGCTGCTTCCAATTGGCGTAAATCTTGTACAAGGGGGATCTCGTGCCTGTATGCACCGTCCCAGAATATCCCAAACATGACTGTTCAAGGGGGTTTAAATCTGGGCTCACTGCTGACCAGGGTAGAGTCGTTATTGCATTGGCCCTCATGTAATCAAAGTCTGCATGCGAACGATGAGGCCTGGCATTGTCATTCATTTACTGAGGTCGAGTAGCAGGAGGGCGGTTGTCAAAATGAGGAACGACGACTTGTCTCAAAACGTCACGGATGTACTGAGCCCGTGTTAAGTTGCCCCTTATGGTGACCAAATCCAACCTGCTTCAAGAGAGATACACCTCAAACCATTACCGAGCCCCCGCCGTATGCAACAGTCGGTTTAATGTTCCTGGGGTTGTAGGCCGTGTTCCGGTGCCTCCATACTCTCGTTCTTCCATCAGTGACGTGGAGCAGAAAGCGACTTTCGTCTAACCAATGGATCCGTCTCCAAGTTCTCAGATTCCAGTTCTGTCGCGCAATACACCATGCTAAACGAGCAGCTTTGTGGTGATCTCTCAACAAGGGACGCTTTATGACTCTTCTGGCCCTCAGTCCTACTGCTTTCAGCCGGTTCCTGACGGTTCTGGTGCTGAAACGACGATTGGGAAACCACAACTGTTTCAAGCGTATGCTTGTTAGGAAGGGTTCTCGGCGTATCAGACGAAGAAGGTCCCTGTCTTCGCAATGTGTCGTCACCAGAGGTCTTCCGGATCTGGGACGGTCCTGTACATCACCGGTCTGAGCATGTGTCTCGACTAAACGGCTTACGACCGTGTTATGATACCCAAAATTCCGACCAATGGCATTACAAGACATTCCTGCGTTATGCATGCCGATTATTTCCATCTTGTGGCTTTTGATAATGGTCACACAATGTCATGGAATAACTGTTTAAAACCGAGCTTAAGAAAGCAATTTTAACGTTTGGATATACTGCTTTTAGAGATACTCGAGGGTAGCATGCTGCACGGGCATATCATGCACGACACGTGAGCTTTCGTCACGCATGACTGATTACATCATCTCGAGAATACATAATTCTTCCCGTAATTATATCTTTCATGACTGTTACAAATATTGGGACCAAACAAAAATGAAATATATTAGGGTGTGCTTAACGTTTTTCTTTGTGTATATATCAGGATATGTCATGGCCAAGGGGCGGTCGGGTAGCCTTGTGGTTAAAGCGTTCGCTCGTCACGCCGAAGATCCGGGTTCGATTCCCGACATGGGTACAATATGTGAAGCCCATTTCTGGTGTCCCCGCCGTGATATTGCTGGAATATTGCTAAAAGCGGCGTAAAACCAAACTCACTCACTCACTCATGGCCATTCTTTTAGTCCTTTGCTTTTCTGTTTGTCACAAAATCCTTGAAGTGTTTTTTGCTCAACAAAGAGGAAGGTTATCATCACAGATCCCCAACATCCCTTACGCTCCTCCTTTACATGGATGAATTAAATTGATCATTAATCAATCAATACGTTATAAACCGATGCATGAATACCTCGTTCATTTGTATTCAAAAGAACCCGCTTCATGCTGAACTCATGAACACAGTGAGTAGCGGGTAGGTGCCATTTTGATCAGTTTTTCAAAATGATTAAAAAAACACAAGCTACATTTTGATCCAAATGTTGTCTTGCGAAAGTATTATCTTTGCCGAGGTGGAAACCCAGATAAACACACTATAGACCATCAAGTGACAACATCACAGATCCCACACAGCACTAGGGGTAACATGGGCGATATCACAGTTTACACTTAGGGCGACATGTGAGTTAACATGATCCTGACAGTTACTAAATGAAGGTCAGTGCAACAGCAATGCGTTTCATCATGAGCAGAGTCCGGGGAAGTAGTCATAACCTTTATCAGGAAAGGTGGTACAGAAGGCCCCGTCGTCCAAGGCGCCTCAATCCGCTGTGCAGAGTTGCGTCCCTTGGGCACGCCAGGAACCTATGATTGTGGGTTCGAATCCAGGTTCTCCCCGATTATGTTTCTAGGTTTGTCAGCGCCATACCCGTGCTCGTGGGTTTCACCGAAGTGGAAAACGTCTGAGACCTGCATCACGGGATTTCCTCCTACATAAATCTGACACGCTGTGATATAACTGGAATACTGTTCAAAGCGGCGTTAAACCCAACTCACTGTTTACACGAAGAAACAATTACAAGTCAACGTCCAATCTCGTAAATTCTAAAAAGCAATCATGTTGTCGTGTCCTTAAGCATGTTTTGTTTGTTTGGTGTTTAACGCCGCACTCCGCAATATTCCAGCTTTATGACGGCGGTTACTCAATATTTGATCACGCTGTGGGTCATGAGGCCAAACACCGAAAACAACTCTCTACTTTTACTTGGAAAGTATTTCTTCTGTTATCAGCAGGATTGTGGTCGTAAAGCAGAAGACGATGCCTGACAACAACGTTGCACTACACAAAATGTCGGCCCTGGATAATCCGGCGTTCGAGAATGACAACTCGGACTGTGAGAAAAACAGAAAAGTAGGAAATCTATAAACCGAATGGATAATGTTATTGAATCAAATTATTTTTCATCATCAATTTTTGGTCATAATCGATTTTTTCCAACCGATCAACCGCTGATTTCGAATACAGTAAACTACGGTTATAACGAACTCAAAGGGGCCAGTAATTTAGTTCGTTAAACCGTAGTTCGTTGTAAGCATATACAAGTAATGTACAGCAAATGGCCGGGACAAAAAATAAGTTCGTTATATCCGTCACTTCGTTATAAGCGTGTTCGTTTTAAACGTAGTTTACTAAAGTTAAGTTTTTCGTCCGTATTTTTAAGTACGTGTACGCCCAAGATTTTATTTGATTAGAATCATTTCATAAATGTTTGCATGACGACGATGAATCGGACGAGATACGTCTGCTGAGCGTGAAGCCCATTTCTGCCGTGGGGCGGTAAGGTAGCCAAGTGGTTAAAGCGTTCGCTCGTCACGCCGAGGACCAAGGTTCGATTCCCGACATGGGTACAATGTGTGAAGCCCATTTCTGTGTCCCCGCCGTGATATTGGTGGAATATTGCTTAAAAGCGACGTAAAGCCCAACTCACTCACTCACTCACTCTGCCGTGACATTAATAGAATATATATATATATATATATACATTAATAGAATATATATATATATATATATATATATATATATATATATATATATATATATATATATATATATATATATATAGCGCTATTAGTGTCGTAAAACAATATTCACTCATTCCGATGACTCTGTTGCTACCATGAAGTCTCACGTATTTATGCTTTGAAGTGACATTATTTTGTATAAATATGAACTTTAATTAAGTAACACCTGATTCAAAATCCAATTCAAACATATTGACAAGCCTTGATCTGAACCCAATTGAACACCGTTGGGATTACCTTGGTCGCTAAGTTAGAGGCAGAGACCCTCCAATAGAAAACCTGAAAGAACTGACCCAGGCACTGCATCAGGGATTCCAGAGGATGAAGAGACGCCTCGCGAATGTCATCCGTGAATGCAGAGTTACTGGTGATTCCTAGGTTGACAATAATAGTTTTTCACTGCATCATGTGACATTCCGACTCGGGAGGTGGGGTGGGTCGTGTTTCCGACAATGAATCACACCAGTAATTTATTTAATGTACATACTCATAAAAAAGGTAGGCGGTGCTTAATTAAATCTCATTGAAATATCTAAATTTAAAGCTTACAAACTGACAGACAGACAGGTTTATGTGCATTAAAGGCCACATGACCTAAAGTACAAAGGTGTTTACATCATAGTGTGAGTTACCACATGAAAATATACAAACTCAAATTAACAAAACTACTTATCAAGAGGAGTAGTTCTTAAAAAGACATATCTGGTTAAGTACATGGGCATTTAAGTGACTAAAACTGCTTATTTTACAATTTAGGTAATAACCGCGTAAGTTCATCTTCATAATGTTTGCATACACCATGAATTTCATCTTCAATTGCGTTACAATGTTCACACAGAACATTATCATCGGTTGTTGTTGATACACCCCTACGTAGATGATGTGTACCCAAAGAATTACAGCCAGTTCTAAACTATATTAATAGACGTTTGTACTCCTAGGGCATTTGAAGAGACAAATATTTTTCATAATCTAAAAATGATTTCTGAGTCTTAAAACACATTAACACATTTGAGTCGAAGGATGCGTGTCATTCTTGTAAAGAATAGCTGTTCACTCTTTCTTTAAGAAATAGTACAAACTTCGATCATGTAAGTGAGTGAGTATGGTTTTAAGCCGTTTTTAGCAATATTCCAGCAATATCACGGCGGGGGACACCAGAAATGGGCTTCACACATTGTACCCGTGTCGGGAATCGAACCCGGGTCTTCGGCGTGACGTGCGAACGCTTTAACCACTAGGCTACCCGACCGCCCCTCGATCATGTAAAGGATAATTTGTCTCTATAAAGCAACCCCACAACATGGTACCTTGTGAAACCATACTACATCTGTAACCCATAGATGCATTGAGATTTCATCGGGATACGCATCTCTGTCTATTACCCCAGATACCAGCTGCCCCCGAGGAGCCGGAAGACCGGGGTAACCTGTGTTCCCGGGGGGTGGGGGCTGTACAGACAGCTGTGACGTCAGCCTTCACCAAGCATCAGAAGGCGGTGTGGATGGTGATCAAGTTCCTCATCATGGGCGGATACATCGCCTACTTCGGCTATGCGATGTATTACAGGTGAGTCAGTGATGTATTACAGGTGAGTCAATAATGTATTACAGGTGAGTCAATAATGTATTACAGGTGAGTCTGTGATGTATAACATGTGAGTCAGTGATTTTTACAGGTGAGTCAATGATGTATAACAGGTGAGTCAGTGATGTATTACAGGTGAGTCTGTGATGTATTACAGGTGTCAGTGATGTATTACAGGTGAGTCAGTGATGTATTACAGGTGAGTCAGTGATGTATTACAGGTGAGTCAGTGATGTATTACAAGTCAGTAAATGATGTATTACAGGTGAGTCAGTGATGTATTACAGGTGAGTCAGAGGTGTATTACAAGTCAGTAAATGATGTATTACAGGTGAGTCAGTGACGTATTACAGGTGAGTCAGTGGTGTATTACAGGTGAGTCAGTGATGTATTACAAGTCAGTAAATGATGTATTCCAGGTGAGTCAGTGATGTATTCCAGGTGAGTCAATGATGTATTCCAGGTGAGTCAATGATGTATTACAGGTGAGTCAGTGATGCATTACAGGTGAGTCAGTGATGTATTACAGTTGAGTCAATGATGTATTACAGGTATTTCAGTGATGTATTCCAGGAGAGTCAGTGTTGTGTTTCAGTAATGTCGCCGTATTGTGGCATTATTCAGCATTCTTTTAAACACACCCCAGCGGCATAAATCAGCATTCACTCGCACACTACCGCTCTGTGTTATTCCAGGTTTGGTGACGAGGGGTCCTACAGGCTGATGGTGGTCACGGTGCTCGGGGCTTTCATCCTGCTGTGGGGCTTAGGGGGAAGCTACGTCATGAACGTCATCAACAGCTGCTACAGAGGTTGTGTGCAATACCACGGCAGGAATAGATGCCGAATATTTGGCATCTCTCTCAGATGGTAAGTTGGAAAATAACTTTCGAGTTCCGAAATTTGGAGTTTTCACTGCGTATGACTACTTTATAAGGGTCATGACCATGATTTTGGAAACGTGTGATAATTGCGATTTGAAAAAATCTATTTGGTACGTTGGCCCATAAGGGACATGGAGTCTCTTTTTCAATATTTTGATGTTTCACTTACTTTTATCGTAACCTTTTGCAAATTAACACAATTTGTCATACAAATATGTGATAAATCATGTACATAAAAAAACAACCGAAAACATAGAAAATGTACTTTCAAGTAGCTATTGAGTCGCTGAAATGTGAAGCGAAAATGTCAAAAAATAAAATGGAAATGACAAAAACCAAAACGAAAATGACAAAAACTAAAATGAAACAACTGAAAACTATTTCCACCGCGGTGGAAATAGTTTTCTGTATTTTCTTTTAGTTTTTGACATTTTCGCTTTTGTTTTTGACATTTTCATTTTCGTTTTTGTCATTTTCGTTTTTGTTTTTGACATTTTCATTTTAGTTTTTGACATTTTCGTTTCTCTTTTCAGCGATTCAATATCTTCTTTACACATGATTTATCACATATTTGTAAGACAAATCGTGTTAATTTGCAAAAGGTTACGATAAAAGTAAGTGAAATATCAAAATATGGAAAAGCAGACTCCATGTCCCTTATGGGCCACCGTAGTTTGGACCAATCCGAGTATGGTAGAATTCTCAATAATAAATCTGAAAACGCAACTGCACCGTTCATTCCAACAATAACTAAAAAATCCCATACCTATTGCTTGTAAACTTATTTTGTAAACAGTCGATTTTATGTTGTCTCGTGGATGTATATTTCTGTTCATTCCGAAGCCATATTAATGGGTGTTAGACATTTCCATTGTAATTCTACGGTAGTTTGTTGTCAAACCAGATGTCATGCTGTTGTGGTATATGGGGGCACGGGTAGCACTGTTTGAGGCGCGCTTTTGCTATGCAGAGTTGTGTCCCTTGGGTGGGCCAGAAGCCTATCACCATGGGTTCGAACCCCGGATTCGTCCTGGTTATGTTTGTCAGCACCATACCCGTGACGTGGGAGAGTTACCTCCCTTGGGCACACCAGAAACCTATGATTGTCGGTTCGAATACCGGTTCGCCCCAATTATGTTTCTAGGTTTGTCAGCACCATACCCGTGTTGGTGGGTTTCACCGAAGTGGTAAACGTCTGAGACCTGCATCACTTCGGGCTTTACTCCCACATTATGCTGACACGCCGCAATATAACTGGATACTGTTAAAAGCGGCGTAAAACCCATCTCACTCACTCGTGGGCATTTGAGAAATATGCACCAAACAAATGGACTATTATTATTGAGATTTCGCCGGAATAAACGAGAAACAACAGGTTCCGTTCTCGGCCTTACCGTTACCTGTGCGTGATTTACATACACCGTGTGTAAGCGTCTCTGATATATGAGATATCAGCACATGAACTTCCTGGTCTCAGCAAATGTGGGGCAATGCAGTCACGTGACTGACTAGTCGTACATATTGACAGAGTAATACACTTTATTAAATTCCTCCGAGTTATTTTTTCAAAAAATGCTATTTCTACATTTCACCGGCTGAGAATCACTCAAGGTTTGAAAAAAGTGGTATATATGAACTTAAATTTGAATATAACTCGAAATCGGGAATCTGAAGTTCGAGACAAGCAGAAAAGGGATTTCACATGATTGTTAAGTTATATGGATGCCATTGTGGAATTCAGTGTGGAATATTTGTGGTTGAGAAGGAAGGGTATTTAGTAAAAGGTGTAATTCGTGTTCCAGAAAATGTCAGGGCTTTGAATCTCATTTAACAACCTTTTTAAAACCAAACTGACGCACGCACTCACATTTGTTTCCAATTACCTGGCAATGCAATAGCTAGGTCCCCCTCCAACCCCCCATTCCCACCTCTCTCCTCCCTTCCTTACCCCACTCACTGTGTATGTTCCAGGTTCCTCCCTTCGCCCTTCCTCCCCCCCCCCCCCCCTCATTTTGTATGTTCCAGGTTCCTCTCTGTCCGTCCGCCCTTCCTTCCCTCACTCACTCACTCACTGTGTATGTTCCAGGCTCAGGCACGTGCCCGTCCGTCCTACCTTCCTTCCCTCAATCACTGTGTATGTTCCAGGTTCCTCTACGTGTCCGTCCTTCCTTCCTTCCCTCTCTCACTGTGTATGTTCCAGGTTCCTCTACGTGTCCGTCCTTCCTTCCTTCCCTCTCTCACTCACTGTGTATGTTCCAGGTTCCTCTACGTGTCCGTCCTTCCTTCCTTCCCTCTCTCACTGTGTATGTTCCAGGCTCAGGCACATGCCCGTCCGTCCTTCCTTCCTTCCTTCCCTCAGTCACTGTGTATGTTCCAGGTTCCTCTACGTGTCCGTCCTTCCTTCCTTCCCTCTCTCACTGTGTATGTTCCAGGTTCCTCTGCGTGTCCGTCCTTCCTTCCTTCCCTCTCTCACTGTGTATGTTCCAGGTTCCTCTACGTGTCCGTCCTTCCTTCCTTCCCTCTCTCACTGTGTATGTTCCAGGTTCCTCTACGTGTCCGTCCTTCCTTCCTTCCTTCCCTCTCTCACTGTGTATGTTCCAGGTTCCTCAACGTGTCCGTCCTTCCTTCCTTCCCTCACTCACTGTGTATGTTCCAGGTTCCTCTACGTGTCCGTCCTTCCTTCCTTCCCTCTCTCACTGTGTATGTTCCAGGTTCCTCTACGTGTCCGTCCTTCCCTCACGCACTCACTGTGTATGTTCCAGGTTCCTCTACGTGTCCGCGGCTATATTTATCGGGGTGTTCACGGGCCTGGAAATCGGGAGGACCCAGCCGAGGAACCTCATGTCCCTGATTGGCATCGCATCCTTCATCTTCATCATGTACATCACCAGCACGGACCCCGCGAGGGTAGGCGCCTGTTGAACTGTTGTGCCACAGAAATCCGATCGCGAATTTCTAAGATGACTCTAATTACTTCTTTGATTAAATTATAATGGTTTAATGGTTAAAACCCCTGCAAAAACGTCATACATGAATCAGTGCAAGGGTGGACCAGTCGTCTAAAACGCCGCGATTCGCTGTGCAGAGTTGCGTCCCTTGGGCACGCCAGAAACCTATGATTGTGAGTTCGAATGCCGGTTCGCCTCGATTATGTTTCTAGGTTTGTCAGTCAAAGTGGTAAGCGTCTTCGGGATGCCCTTCCACATTAAGCTGAAACGCCGTGATATAACTGCTATAATGTTCAAAGCAGCGTCAAATGACTATAAATGTCCAGATTCAACCCTTGCTAAAGGTTGGAATGTCGGGGTTATATTTTGGCTAGGCCAACAAGACTATGCATAGTCTAATCAAAATTGCGTAGACAACTAGACATCCGGTTCGTAAACAACATGGAGTCCAACGAGCAGATTTCGATCGACTGCAGGATTTGCAAAGCATGTGTACCGTCAACTGGCCGTCGACAGATATTTTCCAAATCTTTTCATGTTTTTAATCAAAGTGCACATGTGAGTTGATGCACTTCGTGAGGTATGACCTATTTCATTACAGTATAGGTATTGATTATCGATCAGATCGTCTTAATTGGGCGCCGCCATTTTGTTTGAAGCAAATGTAAGTGATATCAGTGGTGGAATCTGATTGGTCTGAGAGACATAGAAGGGACATAACTCGTGATAGCCACTAATCGAGCCACGAAATTCAAGCCTAGTCCGGCAAGGGTGAAAACTGGACATTTATAGTTAGTTAATGCCCTTGCCTCGGGAAGATGGATTTTGCCAACTATTTTGGGTTGAGTTTCTTAAAGAATACTGTCAGATCAAATGTATACTACTCAAAAGAAGTTTAGGACCACCCTATTCTTTCATTTTTCTATAGTTAATCTGTCGTGGCGTGATAGAGTAAATATAGTCGTATGAAATAATCAGGTTGTTCTTAACTTCTTTTGAGTAGTATAGCTTAACGAGACCATTGATAGTATTGTAGCAGGGGTTGTTAGTTTGTTTGTTGTTTAACGCCGCAATATTCAAGCTACGTGTAAATAAGTGAGTCAGGACCATACAACCCAGTGACTAATATCATGAGCATCGTTCTACGCAGTTGGGATACGATTATATGCATCAAGCAAGTCTAACGATAATTTCTTCCAAAAATCCTCGACAGAAAATATTTTACCATAGATTTTACACTTCTTCCATTTTCACAGGTGAACTGGCACCCTGTGTTTTGGGGGATGGCGATCCAGTATATATTCGCCTGTCTCATACTGAAGACCACGTGGGGGTACGGCGCCTTTGAATGGCTGGGAAACAGGATGACGGAAGTCCTTGGTTATTCCAACACAGGGGCCAAGTTTGTGTTCGGGGACAACTATGAAGACCACATGTTTGCCTTCAAGGTAATTAACGCTTCGGCATACCCCACTGCACCAGCCAGTAGGCTTATAATTAATCTCCCATCACGTAGCGCAGTTCCACAATATACATTGCCTGGCAAAAGAAAGCATACATTTTGAAAAATTGGATTTGACCAAAAATTACGAACGTGTTTGGGGACAGCTATGAAGAACACATGTTTGCCTTCAAAGTAATTAATGCTTCGGTATATCCCACTGCACAGGCAAGTAGGGTTAATCTCCCATCACGTAGCGCAGTTTCACAATATACATTGCCTGGCAAAAGAAAGCATACACTAGAAAATCGGATTTGACCAAAAAATACAAACGTTATCAAAATGTTACCAGAGTTGCCGAAATACTGCAAGCTTACGGTCCAGGACACGACTATGATACACGTATTAAATACATCACCATCGAATAATCATATCTCGTTTGCTTCATTTTTGACAACAATAAAAAAATGGGTGTATACTTTCTTTTGCCCAGCAGGTTTGTATTTAACTGGGTAATTGTTTTTCTCTAATACAAGTTTGTATTTAAACAATAATAACAATAATAATGATATTCCGAATTAACGTTCTTAAACACATAGTTCTTAAGAGGATTCTCTGGAAAGTCTTTCACATTCTGGTTTTGGTATTTTCTGACCCAGTTTTAAAGCAAATAAATTACAGTTCATTGGGCTTTAGCGATATATCGAGTTAGTTAATTTCCACTGTATTTATGAGTGAGTGAGTATGGTTTTAGCCGCTTTTAACAATATTCCATCTATATCACGGCGGCGGACACCTGAAATGGGCTTCACACATTGTACTCATGTCAGGAATCGAACCCGGGTCTTCGGCGTGACGTGCGAACGCTTTAACCACAAGGCTACCCGACCGCCCCTTGAAACTTTGAGTTATTTGTATCCTAAACTAACTGGATCGTCAGAACATGAATCCCTGACCCTTGTTTCCGCAGGTTCTGCCGGTCATCGTGTACTTCAGCTCGCTTATCGCGGTCCTGTATTACCTCGGAGCGATGCAGTACATCATCCGGATACTGGGCAAGTTCCTGTCAATCTGCCTCGACACGAAGGCTACAGAGTCTCTCAACGCTGCGGGTAACATCTTCGCTGGAATGGTGAGAGACATTAAAAAAATACTATCTTTATCAAACAATGCCATTTTATAACTAATCAAAGTTAAGGTAATATATAGCTACAGAGTCTCTCAACGCTGCGGGTAACATCTTCGCAGGAATGGTGAGAGACATTTAAAAAAATACTATCTTTATCAAACAATGCCATTTTAAAAATAATCAAAGTTTAGGTAATATATAGCTACAGAGTCTCTCAACGCTGCGGGTAACATCTTCGCGGGAATGGTGAGAGACATTTTAAAAATCATACGACACGGAAACATACGAGTGAAATACTATCTTTATCAAATAATGCCATTCTAAAAATAACCAAAGTTTGGGTAGCGTTTTCATTCACTGATTACCTTGCCTGAGTGAACCACTCCATTTATTATAGCATGCCAGATAACGTGCAGCCATGCTTGTACATAAACACTCAAACCAATACCTAAAGTTTGCAGAACATTATTCAATAGTTTTTCAAGTGAGTAGACATCGCATTGATGTATGACGCTTATTAAAATTAACCTGGAGATATTTATTGGATTGTTATAACAAGCTGATCATTGATAACTTATCAATTATATGATGAATCTTGATATACACATCATACATGCGCACAGACACAACAATCCAAAACAGGCCAATCTAAAATAAAACATAACGACAGCAATCCTAATGTCCAAATATTCTTGGAATGAAGTCAGTTTGGTTTCCAGTAATGTTGTCATGGTTTCTAGAGATGTTGTCTTGGTTTCCAGTGATGTTGTCTTGGTTTCTAGAGATGTTGTCATGGTTTCCAGTGATGTTGTCTTGGTTTCCAGTGTTGTTGTCATGGTTTCGAGAGATGTTGTCTTGGTTTCCAGTGATGTTGTCTTGGTTTCTAGAGATGTTGTCATGGTTTCCAGTGATGTTGTCTTGGTTTCCAGTGTTGTTGTCATGGTTTCGAGAGATGTTGTCTTGGTTTCCAGTGACCTTGTCTTGGTTTCCAGTGATGTTGTCTTGGTTTCCAGTGATGTTGTCATGGTTTCCAGAGATGCTGTCATGGTTTCCAGTGATGTTGTCTTGGTTTCCAGAGATGTTGTCTTGGTTTCCAGTGATGTTGTCTTTGTTTCCAGAGATGTTGTCTTAGTTGCAGTGATGTTGTCTTTGTTACCTGTGATGTTGTCTTGGTTTCCAGTAATATTGTCTTTGTTTCCAGTGATGTTGTCTTGGTTTCCAGTGATGTTGTCATGGTTTCCAGAGATGCTGTCATGGTTTCCAGTGATGTTGTCGTGGTTTCCAGAGATGTTGTCTTGGTTTCCAGTGATGTTGTCTTTGTTTCTAGTGATGTTATCTTGATTTCCAGTGACCTTGTCTTGGTTTCAAGTGATGTTGTCTTGGTTTCCAGTAATATTGTCCTTGTTTCCAGTGATGTTGTCTTGGTTTCCAGTAATGTTGTCATGGTTTCCAGAGATGCTGTCATGGTTTCCAGTGATGTTGTCTTGGTTTCTAGTGATGTTATCTTGATTTCCAGTGACCTTGTCTTGGTTTCAAGTAATGTTGTCTTGGTTTCCACGGATGTTGTCTTGGTTTCTAGAGATATTGTCTTGGTTTCTAGTGATGTTATCTTGGTTTCATGTGATGTTGTCTTGGTAACAAGTGATGTTGTCTTGGTTTGCAGTGATGTTGTCTTTGTTTCAAGTGATGTTGTCTTGGTTTCCAGTAATGTCGTCGTGGTTTTCAGTGATGTTGTCTTTGTTTCCAGTGATGTTGTCTTTGTTTGCAGTGATGTTGTCTTTGTTTCCAGTGATGTTGTCTTTGTTTGCAGTGATGTTGTCTTGGTTTCCAGTGATGTTGTTGTTGTCTTGGTTTCCAGTGATGTTGTTGGTGTCTTGGTTTCCAGTGATGTTGTCTTGGTTTCCAGTGATGTTGTCTTGGTTTCAAGATATGTTGTTGACCTGTGGTTCCCTGGACAGTGATGTTAGTTTCACTGTCCTGTTAGTATTTCAATTTTCTTCTTACATTCTTTTGCAACTTTTGATTGTTAGATTATTTTAATTTCAGACCGAGTGCCCTCTTATGATACGTCCATTTTTGCCGTTGATGACGAAGTCAGAGTTACACGCCGTCATGACCGGGGGTTTCGCCACCGTATCCGGGAGTGTTCTTGGCGCGTACGTCACGTACGGGGTGAGCTGACAGGGTTGCCTTCTATAACTTTCACGTCATACAGCTCTATGAACGTCACACATGTGTAAGGATCTTTAGTATGCCTCAAAGTGAGATTGACCAATCAGAGAGCAGAACTACTGACCCCATATGAGCCCGTATACCGTCAGTACTAATCCAAGATGGTTGTTACTGACTTAATATGAGTCGTATACCGTCAGTGACAGCCATCTTGGATTTTCAAACACCAACCTCACATCTTTCAAATGAAAATTCTGGTACAGAAATTCGTTATTCGTTTTTGTGTTTTAATATCATTAATTGTGATGCGCAAAGACATTAATGTTAAAGAAACCACGTTCGTGACTTTATTGATAAAAAAAGCTTACAACGGAGGTCACTAGAGCCCCCGTTATACTATCAAAAACTTTGATAAAAAATTTAGTCAAAGAAAACTTTGGCCACGTTTTCTTGGTCCAAGTTGGGCTGTTTACACTCATCGAAGTTTTTAACAGACCGTCAAAATTTTGGCGGGAATTATCTTGCCAAGATGGATGCTACGTTTTTATGAAAATTCTATCCATTTTAGCTATAATACTTGTTTAATCATTCACCTTTAGTACGTTATATACCATTGTTAACGTTTATGTTTTAACATTAAAGCGTTGTATCGGAAACATATGTACTGGTCCTGTCGTTAGTGCTGGTTGTACGTTTTGACTAGTCTGTCTTACAGACCGTGATACAAATATATATCAAATACAGCCCATGCAAGTCTATAATGTTTGGCAAGTCTAGATTACTGCAGTGAAGAGAGTCTCTGAGGCTCCCTTTTTTTATTAAGATAATTGAACAACTAGTTTTTTTTGTACGATATGTTCATTTCAGAGACTAGATGTTAGTCTACGTTTTGACATGACAATAAATTCGTTATGGTGTCTTCAGCGGTCATATTAGGTTAGCAGAAAAATATTTGGCCCGGCTCATATATGTTTCTGCTAACCTAATAGGACACCGTATGCGGCAACTAAAGACGCCATAACTTATGATATGTAGTTGGTAAATGGCAAACGTTTCAATATTACTTCTTTTCTTCCGTTTATTATATAAGGTCATGAGGAAATTATTACATGTCTACGTGTATCATACAGTCACTCAATGATCGCAAGTATTCTAATCAGCAAAACACAAATTCGCACATGTAATTCAGGATATTTCCTGGTTACTGTTATTTTGTATGTTGTATTTTAATAATGAATATATGTTTCGCTCTTATCTTCTCAAGGTGAAGGCCAACCATCTCCTCGCGGCGTCCGTGATGTCCGCTCCGGCCGCTCTGGCCATCTCCAAACTGACCTACCCCGAGACGGAGGAGTCGGACATCGACCCAGATGATGTGTACAAGCTGCAGATGGAGTAGGTCCTCACACTACATGCATTAAAGACCCAGAGATGTGTACAAGTGGTTCTTACAATTCATATATTTCTTGTTCCCGAAGGGGCGGTCGGGTAGCCTAATGGGTAAAGCGTTCGCTTGTCCCGCCGAAGACACGGGTTCGATTCCCGACATGGGTACAATGTGTGAAGCCCATTTCTGGTGTCCCCCGCCGTGATATTGCTGGAATATTGCTAAAAGCGGCGTAAAACCATACTCACTCACTCACTTGTTTCCGAAGATGACCGCCACCATAGAAACACATTGAACCAAAAACATATCCATAGGACGAGGTGGGATAAGAGCCCAGAAATGGGCTTCACACGTTGTACCAATGCCGGAATCGAACCCGGGTCTTCGGCGTGACGAGCGAAAGCTTAACCACTGGGCTACCCGACCGCCCCTTATAAGAAATATGTCAGATTGGTTAAAATGGAAAAGCATTTTTGAATTTGTGGAAGATGTCCAAGCATCTTTTAATGAGAGGCCGCGTTTACTTGAGTGATGAAACACAGCCAAGATGGTGGCACCAAGGTGGTACGATTTGTGCAATAACGGAGATGTCACCGTGAATACCTATCAGCTGACTCGTGTCTGGGGAGCAACACTGCAGATGGGCTAGTTTCATAATACTCCGTCTTTAATCAATTTTGTTTTCCTTGTTTTCCGTCTTTGGGTCATAAATTTCCTTTGAAAGGGGGCGGTCGGGTAGCCTAGTGGTTAAAGCGTTTGCTCGTCACGCCGAAGACCCGGGTTCGATTTCCGACGTGAGTACAATGTGTAAAGCCCATTTCTGGTGTCCCCCGCCGTGATATTGCTGGAATATTGCTAAAAGCGGCGTAAAACCATACTCACTCACTCCTTTGCAAGACTTACCCATTTCAGCACCATTCCGTAGGTTTCACCAAAATGGTAAACGTCGATTAACTGCATCACTTAAGCCTCTCTCTCCTAACTTGATAAAAACACTTTGTCTCCCCCAGCACCCCAAATAACGTCATCGAGGCAGCGTCCAACGGGGCGTCTGTCTCAATCAGTCTTGTTGCCAACGTCGCTGTCAACGTCATGGCGTTCCTGGCGTTGCTCCAACTCGTCGACGCGTCATTGATATTTCTGGGAGACAGAGTCGGCATTGAAGATCTGACCTTCCCAGTATGTATATCTCCACACGAGACTCTGCCTAATTCGCTCACATGTATAACACGAGCGCTCGTCCCTTTTGTTTTGTTTTTCACGACGCAATCGGCAAAAAATCCATCTATTTTAGGGCATCCTGTAAATTATCGCGTCTGAACCAGATAATCTAGTGATACTCTTCTTTAGCAAAGATCCATGCCGTTGGGCCGTGTCATTGGTGTTTGATGCAGTGATGCACTGAAGATAATTGTCCTAATGCGTATGATGGATGACCACCACATCCCCCGACCCCCATCCCAACGTCCTTTTAATGACTTTTTTAACGACCTTCCTCTAAAGACTGTTTTGTTTCTCTGTGTGTGTTTCTGTTTTTCTTGTTGTTTTTTTGTTTGTGGGGGGTGAGGGATTATCAATTTGCCTCAAGTTTTACAAAATGAAATAAAATGTCCGGATGTGATGTGGGTACCAAAACCGAACAAACGTCTGTGTCTCACAAAACCCCCCAAACTAAATGGTCGATCCCTAAGCAAGATCTAGTGACCTCGAATTTCAATCAAATGTTTCCATATGACACGTGTATCGTACAAGGCTGACCTTATTTTATTCGTTTTGATTGGATAACCGTGACCTCTGTCACACCGGGACTACTTTTTTCATTCATAAAAAATCGCGAGACGTCATTCATTTTACAACTACAAGGTGGAACTGAAGCAATCTCATGTGAGCGAGGGATATTAACAAACACTTTATTAAACCAAACAAGATAGTCACACGCGTTAAATTCGGTTTGCATCCTATATAAGTTATGCATTGAGCTTCCACAGACATTATAATAATCGAGCTATATCCATTTACAATGTTCGACTACCGTTCATTAGTCCGAGGGTCCCTATGAGCGTGATGCAACCGACCACTTTCGCAACTTCCAATTTGATTTAACGTAAAAGGATAAGCGTGGTGAAATGAAGTCAGTTTAAACTATCTGCACAGATATCTAGACTTACTTGTAATGATCCGGTTGTGCCATCAGTGTCCTCTTTCGCTCGGTCAGATACCATAGAAAGTCGTTTTGTAAAAATGGTATCTAACGAGAATGAGTGTCGTATTCTCTATATAGCCACTGGTGGCGCTACGATCGAGCCCAGGTATTCCATCCGAGCTGGGCAAGGGTGGAAACTGGACTTTAAATTCAGTTAATGCCCTTGCCTCGAGAAGATGGCTGAAACCAGTAGCTCACTCACATGACAAATGTCAATGAAAGATTAAAAATATAGCATCTGTACCGAACCGGGTTTCCATGACAACTAGCCACATGTCTTTGATACAAAGTGTGTTTATTCTTTCCCACAGCTGATCTGCTCCTATGTGTTCTACCCAATCAGTTTTGTCATGGGTATTGACCCCGTGGACTGTCGCCGCATGGCCAGGCTGATTGGCTTCAAGACATTTACCAATGAGTTCGTGGCGTACATTGAGATGGGGAAGCTGATAGATAACGGCCACATATTTGACAACTACACAGCGTCACTGCCCAACGCCACGTGGGTAACCAAATCCAATGATGACATATACTTGACGGATTGGGGCACAACATTAGTTGGAGGAATTATGCTGGTAAGAATTAATAAATAACGCTATGTTTACATTGTAAACTCAATTTCCACTTTGTAATGACTTCTTCATATAGGACGCGTGGCCCGGCGCCTCAATTCGCTGTGCAGAGATGCGTTCCCCTCGGCACGCCAGAAAACTATGATCGTGGTTCGAATCCCAGTTATGTTTCTCGGTTTGTCTGTAGCATATCCGTGCTCGTGGGTTTCACCAAAGAGCTAAACGTCCAAGACCTAAATCACTGAGGGCTTTCCTCCCACATTAAGGGGGGCACGGGTGGCCCAGTCGTCTAAGGCTGTGCAGAGTTGCGTCTCTTGGGCACGCCAGAAACCTATGGTTGTGGGTTCGAATCCCGGTTCGCCCCGATTATGTTTCTGGGTTTGTTAGCACCATACCCGTGCTCGTGGGTTTCAACCGACATAACTGGATTACTGTTAAAAGCAGCTTCAAACCCATTAGCAGTGTATGGTTTGTTTGTTGTTTAACGCTGCAGTCAGCAGTTTTCCAGCTACATGACGGCGGTCTGTAAATTATCGAGTCTGAATTCTAGTGATTGACATCATGAGCATCGATCCACACAATTAGGGTGCAAAAACATGCTTCACCCAAGTCAGCGAGCCTGACCACCCGATCCCGTTAGTCGTCTCTTACGACAAGCAAAGTCGCCTATTACGGCAAGCATGGGTTGCTGAAGACCTATTCTACCCCAAAATCTTCATGGGTCAAACTCAGCGGATCCTGGCACTGACCCTAGGCCACATTTCTAGCCGTGCCTGCAGTTACTATTTTATTGGATATTACACGACAATGCAATACATTAATAACGTTTTTTCCATGATTTATCTCTTGTTTTATGCACGACGAACAATAGGGAGATTTTATTTTATAAATTGCAGAAAAATGAACAGAATGTGACACTGTTTTCTTTTATTCCCAAAGCCCCGGTCTCAGGTTATCGCAACGTATGCCTTGTGTGGGTTTAGCAATCTCGGCTCCATGGGGATCCAGATTGGCGGATTAGGAGCCATGGCTCCGTCTAGAAAGTCAGATCTAACAGCCTTAGCTCTGAGGGCCATGATTGCAGGCAACGTGGCCTGCTTTTTGACGGCGTGCATTGCAGGTGCGTACCTCTTCGTAACTAGATGTTCCCGTGAACTTTTTTTCAGGTGAACAATTGACTTGTCTTTGCATGTGTTTGGGATCAGGAAATAATATACTACGTGAACACCCGGTACCATCACTATTTGAGAGTGATTCATTAACACATGCTCATGATATAGTTGGAGTTGTACAATAGCTGCTTTTAGCAGAAATTTCTTATGATTATGAAAAGGGTTTTGTCCTTTTAATTTGAATATATATGCATTACTAAGATAGAAAATAAAGTCACGGCAGTGCAATACAGTAAACTACGGTTATAACGAACTCGAAGGGACCACTAACTTTAGTTTGTTATAACCGTAGTTCGTTATAAGCATATATACATCATAACTATAGCAAACAGTCGGGACAAAAAAATCAGTTCCTTATATCTGTCAGTTCGTTATAAGCGTGTTCATTATAAACGTACTCTACTGTAGTTTCAGAAACGCAGTACTCTGATAAAAATGCCACAGACAAAACACTTCTCAGACACAGTGTGTTTGTTGTTTAATGCCACACTCAGCAATATTCCAGCTATATGACGTCGGTCTGTAAATAATCGAGTCTGGACCAGACACTACAGTGACTGACATCATGAGCATCGATCCACGCAAATGGGATACGATGACATGCATCAACCAAGTCAGCAAGCCTGACCACCCGATCCCATAAGTCGCCACTTACGTCAAGCATTGTCGCCTTTTACGGCAAGCATGGGTTGATGAAGACCTATTCTACCCCGGATCTTCACGGGTCTGTTAAAACATAAACAATGCACAACTTGACATGCTAGATGACACATTTTTAGAGAATGTGTATGCAATAATTGAATTCAACTTTCATGCCTTGAGTGACATCTGTTTTTTGGTTACAGGCCTTTTCTACAGTGGTGAACTTTAAGCTGTATTGTGATGCCACCACACAGACTCGAACCATCGGTTGGGACAAACGAAATGGGCATAACGATAGTGAAAATGTTTAAAAGTGAGAGTCGGGTCATCTAGTAATTTCTCACCATTGCTTTCAAAGACTATAAAGTTACTAAACTAAGCCAGCCCTCACGTCACTTCCGGTGTCAGAAAGAAAGGAATACAGGCCGGGTCTAAAATAAACCATTTTTTTAATGCCGCGGTTTCTCAACTGAGGTAATACGGTATGCCCATCACCATATCTGACCCCGACACCACCGGAGACATTGTCACATACTTAAATAGAACAAATCTCCAATCGGAAGCACCATCAATCTTGATTCAAAATCCAAATTTCGTATCTTGTGCCATGCCATATTAACTACAGGTATATGAAGGAATCGGGTGGTCCTTAACTTCTTTTGAGTAGTTTACCTTCCTTAAGGCCATATGCATAATGCATGAACAGCTGTTTCACATCTTCATCCGTACTGTGGCAGCATAAAGTTACGTTGGATGATACACAATCGGTACATGAACGTTGGTTTGACCACTCAATAATAGCCATTCGTGGTTTGCTGTCTTCGCACAAGGTTCTTATGTCCTTTTCTACAAATGCAGCTATAGTCAAATCGTCGTTATCTATCATTGACCAGCATCCCGAGGCAACAGAGTTAACTGACTATATAAGTTCAGTTTCCACCCTTGCCGAACTAGGCTGGTATTATGGAGTTACATTCTGTAACGAGTCTATGCATAGTCCAATCAAAATCGCGCAACGAAATCGAAATCCGGTTAGTTAACTGTCATGCAGATTTCGGTCGATTGCAGGATTTGCAAAGCATGTGCACCGCCAACTCGTTGTTAACAGATATTTTCCAAGTCTTTTCATGTTTTTGATCAAGATGCTCATGTGATTTCATGCACTTCGCGATGATAGACCCGTTTTATCACATAGTAGATCTTGATTATCCATCAGATTGTCTTGACTGTGCGCCGCCATTTTGTTTGAAACAAATGCAAGTGATGCGAGAGGTGGAATCTGATTGGTCCATAGGAGAGGCTTAGAAGGGACATAACTCGTAATAACCACTGGTGGCGCTACCATCCAGGAATTCCGGGCTAGTTCGGAAACTGGACTTTTAAAGTCGGTTAACTCCCTTGCCTCGGGAAGATGATCATTGACATGTCCTTACTTTATCGGGAATTTGTATTTATATCCTATCCCAAGCCATGTAATGTTGAGGAGTGCCCTCCCTCCTCAGGTGCCTTCTGATATTTCACGTATCCCATAGCGGCAAATGATTCATGGTGACGTGCTCGGAGACAATCCTTTGTTTGTTTGTTGTTTAACGCCGCACTAGCACACAATATTCCAGCTATATGACGGTAGTCTGGACCAGACAATCCAGTGATTGACATCATGAGCATCGATCTACACAATTAGGATACGATGACATGCATCAACCAAGTCAGCGAGCCTTGCCACCCGATCCCGTTAGTCGCCTCTTTCAGCAGACATGGGTTGCTGAAGACCTATTCTACCCAGGATCTTCACAGGTCCCAGACAATGCTAGTCTCATGTCAAAAGGATCTTTCATCTGGTATACGTTCACCATCAACACAGATGCTCTATGTCAAAATGTATTTGTATATCAAATCAAATGTTCATGTTTGAGGTTTTTACCAATATAAAGGCTTGGAAGATTTGTATTTTCACATTTTGTAGACATTTTTGCGTTATATTTCCGTCAAATGTATGAACTCATCTGATCTATCTGGAATAAAGAGCGCATGACTCAACGTTGCAAAGAATCATGATCAATAAATGTACATTCGTCAGGTTTTACTTTTCTTAACTAAAATGCACTATTTCTGTAAAACTTGACAATATTCTGTCATTAAATGGTTAAAATACATTAAATACCAAATGGAAGATCAATATGTATACTGCACAATTGCAGAACAAGAGGTAACATACCCAGCAGTAAGAACCTGTTAATCGGGTGGTTGGTTGAACGCATGGGCAACGATAAGCATGCCGATGAATTCCCGCAATGTCATGAAGTATTCTGAGCACAAGGGCTGCAGGAGAAATATTCCTCTTGAAAGAGTAGGTTTAACCCTTCTTTGAGCAGAATTTCAGTTACAAAGGGAGAAAAGAGATGCAGGTCTTAGATACACACCACCTCGCGGAAACCCATGGCCCCAGGTATGATGCTGACAAACCAAGGATTGTAATCTGGGTTTTCAGTACAAGACCAGATTGACTGATTGTTCAAATTTCTGCTGGTCAAATCAGTAGAAGTTAGAGTGGTGCTTCTAGAAACGTGAGAAAGTAAGCTCTATGTGGGCAACATAATGACTACATGACCACATGCTATAAGAGTGTCTGGACCAAACAAGCCAGTGACTGATAGCATGGGCGAAAATGATCTCTCCAGACGATCCACCCCATTAAACACTTGGCTTCCTCAACACCCCAGGTGAAGTTTCAAAGTACTTATATCATTCACAGGGACAAGTCCCCAAACCGGATTAAATCATACACAACCTGATGCCAAAATATCCCAATAAGAAACAAGCATGAAATACATATATCCGCATGAAATACTTATATCCCCGCCAATATGACATGTCGGGTTGTGTGCAACTCATTAGCCCCGAAGTCAAAGTTGTTGCTATGGAAAGTCGAAATTTTTAAAAAAAAAAAATCCCAAATTATCAAAAGGCAATAGTTCACCACTGGACATATCTGTGTGCAAAGTTTGGTTCAAATAGCTCTCAAAGATCAGGGTTAGAATAGGTCTTCAGCAACCCATGCTTGCCGTAAAAGGCGACTAAACGGATCGGGTGGTCAGGCTCGCTGACTTGGTCGATTCCAAATGCGTGGATTGATGCTCATATTAATCACTTGATTGTCTGGTCCAGATTCGATTATTTACAGACCGCCGTCATATAGCTGGAATATTGCTGAGTGCGGCGTTAAACAACCAACCAACAAACCAATCAGATAGCTCTCATGGTTTTTAGGTTCTGCTCCAGAAACGAAACGTGACGGACAGACAGACAGCACCCATTCCGATATCCCTCTTCTAATTGTGGTGGGGGATAATAAGTAAAAACACAGACTTGCTAGTCTACCATTTATTAGCCTGACACAGTGTTCTGACAGACATTCACAGTAAGCTACATTCACCGATACATACATATGTTCAACATTGGAATAGAAAGGGTGGACAGTGAAGACAGAAGAGGAGGATAAAGGAAAGTAAAGACAATCTCAATTGATAAAATATGCTAATAGCTGCTGTGATCCTTACATGTTCATAAAAAGGTCAACATCATTTCAATTGTCCCCACGAGCACGGGTATGGTGCTGACAAACCTAGAAACATAATCGGGGCGAACTGGGATTCGAACCCACAATCATAGGTTTCTGGCGCACAAGGGACGCAACTCTGCACAGCAAATCGCGACGCCTTAGACGAGTGGGCCACCCGTGACCCCAGTACTGCAGGAAACTAATGTCAGACATGGTAAGGGGTTGACCATTTGATATTCCGGGGTGGGTCGGGGACTAGGATTTTATCTAAAAAATATATTGTCGCTGAAAATTCTTGACAAAAATAATTATGCTTTAAAAAAAAAGAAAAAAGCCTGGCACAAAAATAACAAAGTTGCTCGTCTTGGTTACCATGACGTCACAAACAAATGACATTACTAACGGCTCTGCTACTGAAGCTGTTAGCAGTACTTTTTACATTTAAGACACTGCTTATTACTGTCTAGAAACGGGAAAAAATGTGGAAGAATGATGTTGGATGATAAATAAAATCTCACCCTCGTGTCTTTGGATATCAAATATATCAACACTTTTATCAACTCAACCCTCAGAGTTTTACCAATTTTATCAACGAGTGTTGATATATTTGATATCAAAAGACACGAGGGTGAGATTCTCTATTTAGCTATATATGGAAGATATTTCGAATATCCACTTGATTTGATATAGGACTGATGAATTGAGTTTACACACATACAAAATGAATGAATGAATGAATGAATGAATGAATGAATGAAAAGTACTTGAAATAAACCAAAGCTTTCCATTTCAATACACAACTGATTGCTAAGCATCCTTTGAATATTCACTGTTAAAATACAACATATAATACACCGTTATCCAAAAGCACTTTATAAGAAAATAAAAAGGGACACCATTTCAGTTCGTGGAGGAGAGCTGAGCATAATCTTTGCTGTACCATACTCAAATCCATGCTGGTGTTCAAGAAATCTAATCCACCTTGCCATAGGTGCAGTCAACTGGCTCCCAAACAGAACTGAACACACTGTGTAACTCTCTGCTTAGGACTTTGTTCCAGGTAGCAATCTTACATAGACTATCGGTAATGATCTTACATAGACTAATAATCTTACATAGACTAATAATCTTACATAGACTAATAATCTATCAGGTGAAATGGGCTTAACATTGTGCTAAAGATTATTCCACTTCTATTGTGACGTGTGTGGCTGCTTGTACTCGCCCGGACTAATACCAGTCTTATAGTGCCAGCCCACGGTGATACCATCCTACAGTTTAACATGAAAACCCTGCTCAGGCACAGCATACCAACAAGTACCATTTTCTACAGCGATAGAAACTAACATTTTTAGTCCACTTAAAAATGGCAAATTTCTACTAGTCCTTATGACACATTAGTGAGTGAGTTGGTTTAACACCGCTTTCAACAGTATTCCAGTTATATCACGGTGTGTCAGCTTGTGGGAGGAAAGCCCTAAATGATCCAGGTCTCAGACTTTTACCAATTCGGTGAAACCCACGAGCACGGGTATGGTGCTGATAAACCTAGAAACATAATCAGAGCGAACTGGGATTCGAACCCACAATCATAGGTTTCTGGTGTGCCCAAGGGACGCAACTCTGCACAGCGAATCGCGGCGCCTAAGACAACTGGGCCACCCGTGCCCCCTATGATACGTTAACTTTTTGGAAAATTTGGCAAGGACTATAGGACTAGTGCCATTTTCTATCGCTGTTTTAATGCCTTTTGGTATGTGGATGGATGGAACCACTGACCTGCTCTCCAGGCACTCTATCCACTACACTGTTAGTCACTTTGTGGAACTAGGCCCTAAACATTATCTGACTACCATAACCATACAAGTCTTCATCAACAGTTATAAGTGATGCTGACAAAGATGAACATAAAAATATGATTACTATACAGAATAAATACAATAATGCATATAAATATTACATAAAAAGTTGTCAAAACCATAAGGATAAAAACATGCTATACCTTCTTCTCTGCCTACATGTCTAGCCACAACACAGTAAGCTCTTAGTGCTAAGACCAGTCTGTCTCCTACACAGTCTTACATTACTTGTAGTGCTACCATCATTAGGTGTGCCGGATACGAGAGTACATTTTCCCCAAGGCAAGGGAGTTAACTGACTATAAAAGTCCAGTTTCCACCCTTGCCGAACTAGGCTGAAATTCCTGGGCTTGATCGCAGCGCCTAGTCAAGACGATCTGATTGATAATCAAGATCTGTTGTGATAAAACTGGTCTTAGTAGCGAAGTGCATTAAATTACGTAAGCATCTTGATTAAAAACATGGAAAATATCTGTGGACGAGTTGGTGGTGCACTTTTTGCAAATCCTGCAATCGACCGAAATCTGAATGACAGTTTATGAACCGGATGTCGATTTCATTGCATGATTTTGATTGGACTATGCATAGACTTGTTAGTCCAGCCAAAATGTAACTCCATAATACCAGCCTAGTTCGGCAAGGGTGGAAACAGGACTTTTATAGTCAGTTAACTCCCTTGCCTCGGGAAGATGACAGTAATGACTCCAGGAACATTCAGTGCACGTGATACAATGCTTAATACGAGTATAAAACAAACTGATACAACTATATATAATCATAAGTATGTACACATGACAGGCACAACATGGAAAATTGTACGAAAATAAATTGCAAAATACTTTTTTTACTGTACACGGGGTCTCAGGCCCTTAGAAATATGAACTCAAATCTATTGTATGTTCAGGTTACCCCTTTCAGGTCTGTAGCCTAGCTTTCTGTTTGTTTGTTTGTTTATTTTTTAACGATTCACTCAGCAATATTCCAGCCATATGATAGTGGTCTGTAAATAATCGAGTCTGGACCAGAAAATCCAGTGATTTCACATCATGAGCATCGATCCAAGCAATTGGGATACGATGACATGAATTAACCAAGTCAGCAAGCCTGACCACCCGATCCTGTTAGTCGCCTCTTAAGACAAGCATAGTCGCCTTTTACAGCAAGAATGGGTTGCTGAAGACCTATTCTACCCCAGTTTCTGTATTGTTGGGTTCAAGAACTCTATCTTCATGATAATCATCCTCCCAAAGTTTCGTGTTCATCCTTTCAGTTTTGGAGAAGTGGTAAAAAATCAATTTATAATAAAATGATAAATAAGGGCTCAAAGATATAAAAGAATCACTACGTAGGGTTAAATAGTACTGTACATACTCTTGTAGATACTCCTCTCTGCAAAACTTGAGCACTATTTATAGATCATGGTCACATGTTAGGATGGATGAATCAGAAGTTCATTAACAACAGTAACCTCACCAGCAGATAGAAGCACAACTCAATCTCATTAAAATCAGATCCTTGTTCTTGTAATGCAAAACAAAGATCTAAGGACATCCCATTTCGGGACAAGTAAGACCGACCTTTTGCGACCTTTGACTGACCAGTGGAATGACTAACAAGAAGTTGACAATAGCCAATCAGAAGGCAGCTTAATTGAGCTTTACGACACAGGTTTCAAACTGGCAACTACACTTTGAAACATATTTTGACATATACTCAATTTAAAAATAAAAACTGAACAAAAGAACATTCTGGAACGGCTAATAGCTGGTCTAGATTGTATGAATACAGACATAAAACCCATAACTGTCGTTCAAAATACCCTGTGTTTTTTCGAGGTTTCATGATCCAAAATCACATTCCAACTGTCACTTTTATGATCATCTGATAAGCGATGGTCTGATCGGTCAGATGAAAGGTTGATCTGACATGACCTGCAATGGGATGTCCTCAGATCTTTGTTTAGCGGTTGCGAGAACTAAGAATTGATTTTAATTAGATTGAAGCACAACTAAAAGATTTGATAAATAAGTCTGGATTCCAACCAGGGACATCTCAACAAGTTCTCCATGAAGGGACAGTTACAAATCAAGCCAGCAACAATGGAACCTTCTAGTTATGCCACTTTGAACAGTATCCCAGTTACATCACAATGTGTCAGCTTGGTGTGGGAGGAAAGTCACAAGTGATGCCGGTCTCACACGTTTTACCAATTTAGTGAAACACCCTCCAGGTGATTTAGATTCCGAGATGTAACCCAGGTACACAGACACGTCTTTGAATGTTTTACAGTGTTTCATTCATCAGCTTCTACTTCAAGTCCCCCTATGAGGCAGAACGACTGGCCAGGTCCTCGTGAGTACTGCCGATCTGTCAATTACTGCTATCCACTGTGTTGGAAATATTGTCAAGAACGCTGACTCCAAGACCGTCTCTTTCATCTGGAAGGAATAAACATGTAACCATTATTAACCAAAATTTGACAGAAAGGTATCACAATTTGAATTGTTCAGTTTATGAAATTGACAAAACAGTAGCAAAAGTGTGTTTGTTTGTTGTTTAACGCCACACTCTGCAATATGACATCAGTCTGTAAATAATCAAGTCTGGACCAGACAATCCAGTGATTGATATTATCAGCAGATCCACGCTATTGGGATGTGATACATGAACCAAGCCAGCGAGCCTGACCACCCGATTCCGTTAGTCGCTTCTTACGACAAGCATAGTCGCCTTTTACAGCAAGCATGGGTTGCTGAAGACCTATTCTACCCCAGAACTTCACTTAAACAATTGAAAAAAGCCTATATACATTATTTGGATTAGAAAAGAAAAAGGTACAAGTATCCACATCTAACTGAACATGCTAAATGTAATAGTGAACTTTTTGAATAATAGAGAGTCCTGGCCAGGGATGGGGAAGAACTAGCCTTGGCTGTAACTTCCACAATGAAAGACTGTCTGAAGCGAAAGCTTCAGTCTGTTACACTGGTTCCAGATATTTCAATCTGTGAAACTTCTAATACAAACTGAACCACACTGCACTTTATAATAAGAATTACCCGGTACCAGGTGAAAGATACAGTAATGGTTAGTCAAAAGTGCAAATACAGAAATGTGAATAAATTGTTCACTGTAACCATGCAAGTATAACTCAAACATTCAACGCAATCATGATAAAAAGTAAACATTAGGCTGAAAAAAATAAAAATAAAAGTCTTGGTTTTCATGCACTGCCCGCATAAAGTCTGCTACATGTTTTGGTTTTACTTCGATTTAAAAATAAAATGAAATTATCTTATTAATTAAAAATAAGGTTGATGGTACACACTGTTTATTTGGTTACATACTAGTTTGAACAAGCAACAAAACAACAAAAAGGGTGCCTGCACTATATTTTCAAAAGTCATTGCCTGAGAACCAATTCTTTTATTCATTTTTTTTTACAGACTTAAGCTTAAAGCCTGATATTAGACTAACAAGCAGGAGTGCATCTAATGTACTGTCATTCAGTTGTTTCACAATTCCTTGTTCTCTGAACAGTATTCCAGTTATATCACTGTGTCAGTTTAATGCTGGAGGAAAGACCAAAATCAGGGTTTAACACAACACAGAAATGTGTATCCAGTAGAGCTGTTACGATCCTCTCACCTATTCGGTGAATCGAACCATATCCCTTCATGAATTGAATTTGTAATTCGTGGTCACTAGAATCAAATATTTACCAAAAAACAACTCCACCTGGGTTAAAAGGCTTACTGTCTATAACGCTCATTAATTATTTGCACCCAAAAAGTAGCGTTGAAGCAAGCGATCACTGTATTTTTTGCAACCATGAATATGCAGTCATGTGCATTTACATACCCCGTACCTAAAAATATTTGTAAGAACTTATTATTTGCAAAGATTTCTTAATAAAGACGACACTCCTATGGATTTTATTTGACAGTAATGTGTGCTCACATTTGAGCAGATGCTAGTCCCTGGATAAGTGAAGAATATAAATGTTGTTGTTGTTTATCGCACTCAGTAATATTCCAGCTATATGACGGCGGTCTGTAAATAATCGAATCTGGACCAGACAATCCAGTGATCCCGGATCTTCACGAGTCTATTAACACCAACGTTTCAGAGGAGAAAGGGATGGAGATGATGATGTCAAAATGAAGCAATGGTGGCGAAAACGTGCAGGGTATTTATAACACAATGGACAAATAATACACTAAACCGAAGATGATCTGACAAAAGGATTCATCTTTTGGGTAAATACCAAACTGCAGACGATTTGAGGAAATGATGAGGATGGGGAATGATGGTTACTTGTGACAGGATTAGAGGACATGAAAACATGCAGAGTTTTGCACCAACATGAACATAATGAAACGAAAACAAACATTAACAGATTTGGTCACCATCATATTCCTTCTTAACTCTTTTCTTTGGGACTCCCGCTGCAGTAGGAACAATGACTCAGACATATAACATGATCACACTTCCTTTATGAAAGTTTTTGTTTTGTTTGCTTAAGGCCGCACTCAGCAATATTCCAACTATATGACAGCGGTCTGTAAATAATCGAGTCTGGACCAGACAATCCAGTGATTGACATCATGAGCATCGATCCACGCAATTGGGATCGATGACATGCATCAATCAAGTCAGCGAGCCTGACCACCCGATCCTGTTAGTTGCCTTTTACGGCAAGCATGGGTTGCTAAAGAACTATTCTACCCCGGATCTTCACGGGTCCTATCTGAAAGTGTTCCTAGAGGTACAAATCGTTTGTCATCTGTGTTAACAACTGGAGTAACTGTTCAATGTGAAACCCTATTTTTGCCAGAGCAGTGTTTATAACGAAATTACCAGGATTAGCTTGAAGGAGTGGTTGGAGAAGGAAAATGTAGAGGTGAAATGGTGTTTCACGTTGCGTCCAAGATTATTAGCAATATTCAGCTAAATGATGGCAGCTTGTAAATAATCAACTCTGGACTAGACGATCCAGTGATTGATATCATGAACAACATTCAACATCGTCAGGGTACAGCACCGATCTAGTGATTGATGTTGTGAGCAACGATCCACACTGAATACGTACATGACACACTATCAATGAGGTCTGACGACCCGACCCATTAAGACCACTAATGAACAGCAATGGTTGCTGGGAACCGAGGCTAACCTGCAATCCCCACATGAAGACCCCGACACCAGAAGACCATGATAGCATCAAAAGTCAAAACAGTGTCAAAGTTCAAATCACAGGAATAAAACATATAGGTTTTACACTGTAGGCCAAGATCATTAGGTATAATCTGGAAAAGAAATAGTAGAAAGCTGAATTTTTCTGGAGACCTTGCCCCTGGCACAAAGTTCCCCAAATTGCCAATGGCGGCATTTAAAAAAATGGCTGCCATTATTTTGTAAAATGATATGAAATTTATAGTGTTACATTCATGATATCATGCAATATATCAAATGAAAGCTCTTTTTATAAGCTTTCCCACACTACTTGATTCAACCTCGTGCTATAATTAGGATTTCTTTTAAAAGCATTTGAAGTATTATTTATTGAAAATGCCAACTTTGTGCCAGGAACATCAGTATGAATGTCTGAAGGTCTCCAGACAAAATTTCAGCTTTCTACTATTTTTTCAAAGTTGTTATTTTTGTCTAATGTTCATGGCCTACTAGCAGACTATGCATATTTTCTACCTGCTATTTTGTGACAACAGTGGAACAATGAGTGCAAACAAATGGTACGTAATCAGGGATAATTCTTGGGTGGGGCCTTACGCTTTTAGCCACAACATTTGAGAAACAAAAAGGTCCACATTTTCAAATACAATGGGACATTTTAACATTCTGCTGTATGGGCATGTGTGGGTATACCTCTGGAACATATGAAATTTTCACAAAAAGGGCATATGTCAGAACATTCCTAGAGTGAACCCTGCTTAATTAATCCCTGAAATGCATGCGACTTACTTTTAGCTGCCTTGGGAGATTTGAACAGCTTCAGTGATGAGCTTGTGCAGTAGTGGGATGTGCCTGGATCCCCTCGACGAAGCTTCCTGAAACACAAAAGCAAATTACATTTAACAGAACAGTACTTCCATTGTTTATAAAATAAACAAATAATTTTTTATATAAAAAAAAAATAAAATAAAAAATGGAGATGATTCCATGGCATTTGATTAGCTAACCAAGCAATTTGAATAAAATAAGCCACACCTACTTATGGAGAACTGTTTCCTGATTGGTTGAAAGTAGGCAGAGTAGGCAGGGTTGTGCTGCATTAATGTGATATAATTGATTTTGTATCGTCTTAAGTTTTATTAGTTTAGTTTACAACATTGGTGAAGAAACAGTCAAACAGGTTTAGTGCTGGTGAAGAAACAGTCAAACAGGTTTAGTGCTGGTGAAGATGATAAACAAGGATAATCAGGGTGATTCAGGGATTTGGTGCTTCAACCACATTATCTTGGCACAACGAAACTCAAAGGAATTGATCTTGTCCAGGGCCCACTTGCACAAAGCGATCTTAGCGCTATGACTATTGTAAGCCTATGTTAAAGTATGGGAGTTACGATCATCTTAGCGCTAAGATTGCTTTGTGCAAGTGGGCCCAGGTGCTGAGCCTCAGACAACAGGGATATCAGTATTCCCAGAACTAAAACAGAATCATATCAACACAACAGCTACTATCCAACCTTTAACTCAGGCTAGTCCGCTAGCCCAGACTACTAAATTGTGCTGATACAGCATTGGAAGGCTATAATCCTGAACCAATTCTCAATGCTTCAATTGGAAGGCTATAATCCTGAACCAATTCTCAATGCTTCAATTGGAAGGCTATAATCCTGAACCAATTCTCAATGCTTCAATTGGAAGGCTATAATCCTGAACTAATTCTCAATGCTTCCATTGGAAGGCTATAATCGTGAACCAATTCTCAATGCTTCAATTGGAAGGCTATAATCCTGAACCAATTCTCAATGCTTCAATTGGAAGGCTATAATCGTGAACCAATTCTCAATGCTTCAATTTTGCTACAAATTGGAAGTGAAGAAAACTGACAGAAAATGTCAACACAGTAAAAGATCACTGTCTTGTTCAAGACCTAGCTACAAACTCTGAGGACTAGTCAAATATGGTTTCCACTTGCCCTCTGGACAATCTCATTAAAATCAGAGCTTAGTTCTAGCTAACGCTAAACAAAGATCTGAAGACATCCCATTAAGGATCACGTCAGAACTACCTTTCATCTGACCAATCAGTGCATCGCTTACAAGATTATGAAAGTGACAGTCGGAATGTGATTTCTAATCATGAATCTCGAAAACTTAAACATGGGGTATTCTGAATGATAGTTAAAGGTTTAACGACTGAATCCTTACTATCTAGACCATCCATTAGCCATTCCAGAATGTCCTTTTTGTGCAGCTTTCAAATTTGTAATCGAGAATTTGTCAAAATATGTTTCGAAGCATAGTCGCCAATTTGAAATTTGTGCCGTAAAGCACGAGAAAGCTGCCTTCTGATTGGTCAGTCCATTGGTCGGTCAAAGTTTCGTGCAAGGTTGGTCTGACGTGACCCGTAATGGGATGTCCTCAGATCTTTGTTTAGCGATAGCGAGAACTAAGATCTGATTTAAATGAGATTGCGCTCTGGAATAAACAATAACACAAGTTGCTGTAGCTACATGAGTGAGTGAGTGAGTTGGGTTTAACGCCGCTTTTAACAGTATTCCAGTTATATCGCGGCGTGTCGGCTTAATGTGGGAGGAAAGCCCAAAGTGATGCAGGTCTCGGACGTTTACCACACCAATGAAACCCACGAGCGCGGGTATGGTGCTGACAAACCTAGAAACATAATTGGGGCAAACCGGGATTCGAACCCACAATCATAGGTTTCTGGCGTGCCCAAGAGACGCAACTCTGCACAGCGAATCGCGGCGCCTTAGACGACTGGGCCACCCGTGCCCCCTGCTGTAGCTACATCTGATCATGACAACAGACTTTCAGGAGACTCGGCGCCAAACAACTCCAGGATAGAAAGCATTACATGTCTTGCAACACAATTAAGAATTATGGTATTGAATTAGTTTTCTTATAAAGAAAATGTTGCACATGTGGACAAAGTTGTACTCACGCGTTCATTGAAGGTTCCTTGTAACTGACTGCACCAGTTCTGCATGACCTCTTCATACCTCCCTCCCTGCAGGGGAAGTAAACATGGGTTGTTGTAGGAAGTAAACATACAACACATTCAATACAGCTGCCATGTTTTGAATTATTTTCAGCATTTTTAGACACTATCAGTAACCATTGCTGCAATCATAACACACAGTTGCAACTTTAGCCCTCCTAAATATTACCAGAAGAGATGTAAAAATGTTCATGTTTATGATAGAGGGACAGTACCCCCAGTCAAGGACGAACTAGACATGTCAGTATTCTTGGTTGAAATCGAGGAGGATTTTACCCGATTTCCTCGGACTCTCTCTTCCTCTTCAAATCTCCATTCTCCTTCTCCGTCCCCGCGAGTGACATCCTCTCCGCAGGGTTGGGAAGCATGGACAACTTGCGCTTCAGCTCATTGAACATCATCTTCAGCTCAGCCTAGAACCATGAACAAGTGATGAAGACAATATTCCGGCAATATCATGGTGGGTGACACCAGAAATGGGCTTCACACATGTTACAAAAAGGAAACCTCTTTTTGACCAATCAGAATCAAGCATTCATCAATGTCGTGGAAGAACACTAATTACACTGCACACTAACCTGTTGGCTTTCTTTGCTGCGGGCAGGTTTGTCAGCTGCCACCTCTAACTTTTTCTTGGCTGATTTCTTCCCTGTTGACTTGGCACTTTTACTTCCAGATGATGGATTTGTCTTCTTATCTGTTTTTGTCTTCTCCTCAGTCGGGGTCTGAGAGATCTCCTCATCTGATTTTCTTTTTTGTAGTTTCTTAACACTCCTCTTACCACTATCTTCTGGGGGCTCGGCATCAAATGTGATCTGAAGACTTTCTCGTCTTGAATGGGATTTTGAGTCATTCCCTTTGTTTCTTTCGGGTGTTGCTGCATTGTCAACTCCACGTTTTCTACTTTGACTGCGATCTTTCTCTACCCTTGACCGTGACTTGCTTCGAGATCTTGAGTCTTTCTTTTTTGGGACATCTGGACTCCCTTTCAAAGGTAATGAATACGTCTCACTACTTGACTTATTGCTGGGTTGTTCAATCTTTCCAGAACATCCACTTGTTTCTTTTAACTCTACTTCATCTTCATCATCAGAATCTACTTCAATGTACTTCTTGCGTTGACCTTTACCTCTCTCTACTCTTGACCTTGACCTGCTCCGAGACCTTGAGTCCTTTTTCTTTGATTCATCTGGACTTCCTTTTAAAGGCAAGGAATATGTCCCACTTTCTTCTCCATTTTTCTTTTGTTTATCAACCTTAGAATCAGAAATGCTGCTTGATTCTTTCAATTGTATTTCATCTTCATTATCAGAATCTACTTCAGTATAATTCTTGTGCTGAACTTTACCTCTCTCTACTCTTGACCGTGACTTGCTTCGGGATCTTGAGTCCTTCTTTTTGGGGACATCTGGACTCCCTTTCAAAGGTAATGAATACGTCTCACTACTTGACTTATTGCTGGGTTGTTCAATCTTTCCAGAACATCCACTTGTTTCTTTTAACTCTACTTCATCTTCATCATCAGAATCTACTTCAATGTACTTCTTGCGTTGACCTTTACCTCTCTCTACTCTTGACCTTGACCTGCTCCGAGACCTTGAGTCCTTTTTCTTTGATTCATCTGGACTTCCTTTTAAAGGCAAGGAATATGTCCCACTTTCTTCTCCATTTTTCTTTTGTTTATCAACCTTAGAATCAGAAATGCTGCTTGATTCTTTCAATTGTATTTCATCTTCATTATCAGAATCTACTTCAGTATAATTCTTGTGCTGAACTTTACCTCTCTCTACTCTTGACCGTGACTTGCTTCGGGATCTTGAGTCCTTCTTTTTGGGGACATCTGGACTCCCTTTCAAAGGTAATGAATACGTCTCACTACTTGACTTATTGCTGGGTTGTTCAATCTTTCCAGAACATCCACTTGTTTCTTTTAACTCTACTTCATCTTCATCATCAGAATCTACTTCAATGTACTTCTTGCGTTGACCTTTACCTCTCTCTACTCTTGACCTTGACCTGCTCCGAGACCTTGAGTCCTTTTTCTTTGATTCATCTGGACTTCCTTTTAAAGGCAAGGAATATGTCCCACTTTCTTCTCCATTTTTCTTTTGTTTATCAACCTTAGAATCAGAAATGCTGCTTGATTCTTTCAATTGTATTTCATCTTCATTATCAGAATCTACTTCAGTATAATTCTTGCGCTGAACTTTACCTCTCTCTACTCTTGACCGTGACTTGCTCCGAGATCTTGAGTCTTTCTTTTTTGGGACATCTGGACTCCCTTTCAAAGGTAATGAATAAGTCTCACTACTTGACTTATTGCTGGGTTGTTCAATCTTTCCAGAACATCCACTTGATTCTTCTAACTCTACTTCATCTTCAGAATCTACTTCAGTATACTTCTTGCGCTGAACTTTACCTCTCTCTACTCTTGACCGTGACTTGCTTCTAGATCTTGAGTCTTTCCTTTTTGCTACATCTGGACTCCCTTTCAAAGGTAACGAATAAGTCTCACTTTCTGCCTTGTTGCCAGGCTCATGAACATCTTTAGAATGTTTGCTTGTCTCTTTTACCTTTAATTGTTTAGCTTTGTCAGCTGTAGAATCAATGCTGCTTGGTTTTCTTAATTCTATTTCATCTTCATCATCAGAATCTGCTTCAATATAGTTCTTGCGTTGACTGCGTTCTTTCTCTACTTTGGACCTGCTCTGAGATTTTGTGTCTTTTTTCTTAGGTTCCTCTGGATTTCCTTTTAAAGATAATGTCTCAATTTCAACATTTTTACCTTTGTCAACCTTAGTTCTAGAAATGCTGCTTGAGTCTCCTGGCTGTTCTTCATCATCAGAATCTACTTCAATATAGTTCTTGCGTTGACCACCTCTCTCTACTCTTGATCTTGACTTACTTCGTGATCTGGATTCTTTTCTCTTCGTTTCATCAGGGCTTCCTTTCAAAGGTAATGAATACGTCCCACTTTCAACATTTTTAGATCCATTCTTTTTGTCCTTCTTTCCTTCTCTGCTGTTCTGCTTGAAATCAAAGTCTTCAGATTCAGTCCTCTTCTTGCTACGACTACGACCTTTTGACCTGGACTGACCTCTTCCTTTTCCACTTTCTTTTGGGCTGCCTTTGAGAGGAAGATGATAAACTTCCTCTTCCTCCCCAGGATCTTCCATCTCATCCAAAGGCACAATGACTTTAGCACTCTTATCAGCAGAAGCAGAATAATTCTTGATCGATTCTGCTATTACAACACTGTCGTTTCTACAGGTTGCGTTTAACCGCAAACTGTGGTCAGGATCATCAAATTCAGTGAATGCTTGGAGGAGATCCTTTACATCATATTTCTTACTTTTAGTCTGTTGTCTTTCAACCTTCTTCAGTTCCATAGATCTGCCCTTTGATGGTTCAGGCTTTCCCTTCACGGGTAACTGATGTGCACTAACTGATGTAGCAGCATCCTCCTGTGTTGGCTTCCCATTCCGACTTTTAGCATCATCTCTGATATCATTTTTCAATGTCTCCTTTTCTACGTCACTCTTTTGACCAACATCGGGTTGCTTCAGGGCCGAAGTTTCTTTCTTCTTCTGAAGCTTGTCTGTCTTCTTCATCACTGCATCCTCTTCACTATTGCCTTCATCATCTGTTGCTGGTACCACTTTGGTCTTGTTCCCGACATCATCATCTTCCAGTTCTTCATCTGTTGCAGAGGCCACACTCCTCTTGGCATCATCTGACTTGGTCTGTGTTGGAGGAATCACCTCATCGTCAGACTCCGACGGTAACCTCTGCCTTCTGCCTATGCTTCTCGAGGATTTCCTAATTGGTTGAATTTCTACAGTGTCCTCTTCCTCCTCTGATGTCTTAACCGCAGGTCTAGACGAGCTGAGTTTTGCAATAAAATCTCGTGATGACACAGGCTGTAAGTCACCAATCATAGTGAGGCTTTCGTCCATTTCTGCCTCATCATCCTGCCAATCACCATCTGATTCCACAGCCTTCTTCTTCTTATCTGTAACAGACTCAGCTTCATCGTCACTGCACCCATCAGCCTGGAGTTTGTTGATATGTTTGGCTTTAGTCTTGGCAGCTCGTGAAGCCCTGCCTACAGGTTGTATTGACTCTGGATCTGCATCTTTGGATTCTGCAGCCAAACACTTGCTACTTTTGTCTCCCAATTCCTGTTTGTCATTCTCATCCTCTTTACATTTTGCGGACTCTTCTGTCTGATCCTCTGGTTTGCGCTTCTTGCTTCTGCCATTTCGTGAGGATACAAATGTTGCTTTAGAAGAATCTATTACACAAACAGGTTGTATTGATTCAGTTTCATTATTTGCCATCTTAGAGTTCTTTGGCTTCTCATGTGCTCTTTCAAGAACCTCTCCAGCTTCCGTGTTTGACATCTGTGCATCTGGACCCTCTTTGGCATCTTCTGAAACTGACTGGCCTTTCCCCCTCCCAGATGTCTGAACCTTTTCTCCCAAACCACCTTCCTCCTTTTGGTCTGGCATGGTTTCACTATTTGCATCAATCATTTCAACATCCTCATCAGCAGGCTGTCGTTTTCTACTTTGTGACCTTGACCTTGTCATCAGACCTCTTGACCTGGACCGACCTCTACCATTACACTTCTCATCTCCTTCATCAACATCCATCTCTTCATGACCTGCATCTTCTTTCCTGGCCCGACTGCGTGACCTCCCACGTCGACCTGTCGATCCTTCTTTGTCAGGCTCACCTTCAACTTCAGGATCTGAAGTCGGCTTTCTACTCCGACTCTTTGACCTGGAAGTAGGTCCCCGGCTCCTTGATCGACTTCTAGCGCCAACTTTCTTCTCATCTGGGCTCCCTTTCAAAGGCATGTTATAAGTGACACTTACAGAATCACATTTTTGGTCACCTTTCTTTGTAGTTTCTCCATTTATCTGATTATCTTTCCCTTCAGGCTTGTCCACTGATGGCTGGACAGTCGAGTCATTTATGGAGATATCATAGACCGATGGCTGGACCCTACTCTTCTCTGCAAGATGGACAGGTGTCTTGTCATGGAAGTCAAAGATGTTCTTTGGTGAAGGATAGTTTGCAGCGATGGAGTCCTTGATATCTTTCATTTCCTTCTTACTTTTAGTTCTCGGCCTTGAGGGCAACCTGGATGGAATAGCTTTCCTGCTACCATCGTAATCTTTCCGTGACGCAGTAAAAACAATCTTGCCTGGTTTCCGCAGCTGAAGGACAACAGCAGGTTTGCTGGAGTCATCTGACTCCTTACTAATATCAGAATCACTCTTGGACAATTTGACATCCTTCTTCTCTTTGGCTGATATTGATGTAAGAGAGGTTGATTTAGCAATCTTAGATTTTGATTTCTCGATGGTCTGTGTTGGTTTTCCACTCCCAGTTTTGGTCTTATCCTTCACTTCAGATTTAGGATTCTCATCTTCAGGAGGCAGAATGTCGGCTGGTCTGGCCACAGAAATCTGTTCTATGTTAATCACCTCTGTCAGCTCCATATCACTGTTCAGATACACAGTGACATCATCAGGATCACAAACGGGGAGAGGGACTTTGAATACTTCCTGATCTGTCTTCACAGATTTAATCAACTGAGCTGGGGCTGCTGGGCTTCTGCTCAAGACAAATGTCTCTCTCTTCGGGTCCTTCTTTGGCTTTTCTTCGTTTTCTAGTAAAGGTTTGTTTACAACGAATGTACCTCTTCGATCCTGTTTACTACTGTCTTCCGTAGGCGCAGCTTCTAGTTGGGGCGGGGGAGCAGGAACGACAAATGTTCCCCGGCGATCTCTTTTGAGCTCCGAAGTCTTCATACTTGATGCTTCAGGGCTCTTGATAAAATCTTTGTTAGAATTGGACACTGCCTTTTGCCTGCTTTTAGAACGCCCGTTTCTTTGGGCTTCTTCAATGATGAATTTGGGTGAGAGTTTATCCGTGATGCTGGAGGAACCTTTATCCTCAGATTCAGTCTCAGTTATCATTGGATCTTCTGAAACTGAAAAAGTGAGAAAAAAATATTTCCTGAGACATCCATGCTTTATGTGTTACTCCTTTGCTGTGTCATATTACGAACAGACACAGACTGATAGCCCAAAGAGCTGCAAGTCATAGATTTGTCATCTTCCCGAGGCAAGGGAGTTAACTGACTATAAAAGTCACGTTTCCACCCTTGCCGAACTAGGCGGGTATTATGGAGTTACATTTTGGCTGGACTAACGAGTCTATGCATAGTCCAATCAAAATCATGCAATGAAATCGAAATCCGGTTCGGAAACTTTCGTGCAGATTTCGGTCGATTGCAGGATTTGCAAAGCATATGCCCCGCCAACTCACTGTCAGCAGATATTTTCCAAATCTTTTCATGTTTTTAATGAAGGTGCTTGCGTGATTTCATGCATTTCACGATGTAAAACCCGTTTTATCAAAAATATAGATCTTGATTATCGATCAGATTGTCTTGACCGGGCGCCACCATTTTGTGTGAAGCAAACGCAAGTGATACGAGAGGTGAAATCTGATTGGTCCATAGGAGAGGCTTAGAAGAGACAAAACTGGTAATAGCCACTGGTGGCGCTACGATTGAGCCCAGTAATTCCAGCCTAGTTCGGCAAGGGTGGAAACTGGACTTTTATAACTCTCTTGCCTCGAGAAGATGAGATTTGTGGACATTTTGATGGCGGGGTCAGAAGGAGGAGAGCACCCATCAAGATTACCTAAAGAAGTCTGAGTAGTACATTAAACACCTGTTTAACACAGTTGGGGATTTACCTCCATCTGACTAATTTTGCACTGACCTGACTAAATGTTTGGTAATAACTTTGGTACCCATGTTGGAGCCTTATTTTGAAAAAAACACCAAACAACAATAAACAACAATAAAAAAACCCAACAAAACACTGCCCCGATAAGAAACAATAGTTGTGGTGTTTGAGATCTGGAATCCATTTTTAAAGTTCACTTTTGTGGTAATAACTAATTGATGAGGGGCTAGAGATTGCAAAGTTGAACAGGAAACTGGCAAAGCTGAGTTGACATGAGGTTTATCGTCACATTAATATTATTGCACTAATATAGCAATGACCATTCATGGTCCGGGCTGATGCTGTCTTTATAGTGTAAGCCCATTGAGATACCATGCCTCAGCTTAACATGGATATTTAATTCAGAATACTACATCCGAGCAAAACTATTGGTGAACACCAGGCAGGGTAACAACAAGTACCATCTTTTGGCATGATGTAGCCAGGGATCAAACCTTCAACCACTGAGGTGGCAGGGATAGAACTTAACTCAAAAGCTTTACTATTTGTTTGTTTCTTTGTTGTTTAACAGCGCACTCAGCAATATTCCAGCTATATGACGGTGGTCTGTAAATAATCGAGTCTGGACAAGACAATCCAGTGATTGACATCATGAGCATCGATCCATGGAATTGAGATACGATGGCATGCATCAACCAAGTCAGCAAGCCCGACTACCCGATCCCGTTAGTCGCCTTTTACGACAAGCAAAGTTGCCTTTTACGGCAAGCATTGGTTGCTGAAGACCTATTCTACCCCGGATTGAGTAAAGGTAAAATGGCCCTGTAATGGCAAAACGTCGGGGAAATCGAGTAATTTGTACTAGCCCACATAAAATTGTACCAGCCCCGAGCTAACCCTGGTCTGCAATATCAAAGCCTTGATCAGTGTTGACCACAGCGGACTCACCAGCAGGGAGGTCTTGACACTCGTCCTTGAGGTTGGCCTCCCCCAGCACAGACTGTTCCAGAATCATGGTCATTTCCTGCACCTGGCGGACAGTGTCCACACCCTGCAGCTGTAGGGCGTCAGCCTCCATGGGGGTGGGGTCCACGGTCTCCACGGGCTGGGGTCGGGTGACTGACACACGAGAAAATGTGTTCGGATTGTAGTAGATCGAGCTGAAACACAGTTGGATTTTATTTTGTGAGCTATGGCCACAGAGTAGAGTAATGTTAATATGGGCTTGCATGATGAATACATACATCATATGTCATATTAATGTTTTACAATCTTGTGTTGTTTGTTTGAGTGAGTGAGTGAGTGAGTGAGTGAGTGAGTGAGAGTGTGAGAGTGTGTGTGTGTGTGTGTGAGTGAGTGAGTGAGTGAGTGGGTTTAACGCCGCTTTTAACAGTATTCCAGTTATATCGCAGACTGTCAGCTTAATGTGGGTGGAAAGCCGGAAGTGATGCAGGTCTCAGACGTTTACCACTTCGGTGAAACCCACGAGCACAGATATGGGTTTCTGGCGTGCACAAGGGACGCAACTCTGCATAACGAATCGCAGCACCTCAGACGACTGGGCCACTGTGTAAACTTGAACATGTTAAAGGAATCAGACATTGATTAGAATGCTATCACCTGTTTAACAAGAAGACCCTCATCATTTAGTAGATGCTTTTCTGCGTTTCTTGTTTACAGAACATTCAGCAATATTCCAGCCAATGGTTTCCGATAGTCCTGAGATGAACATATTCATAGTACAAATGATGAAAAAGTAAATTCCTGCATTTAGCCATTTTGTTGAGCATCAACATACTATTTCACCAGGAGGCAGACATGGTTTCAAACACTGATCTATCTTATGCACTCAGTTTTAAAATGTACTTGACAACTTTTGAACTAATGTTTGACACCCCCCCCCCCAACATCTACATACAGTGAGATAAACTTCTATCTATTATTAGCTGTAAACTTCAAAAGCTAAAAGTAAGAGGGCATAAAGTGTAGGAGTGTATCAATGAATGTTGAACATGAGTCTCCCCCAGTGACACATGTATAATTTGGTTTGTTTGTTTGTTTAACGCCGCATTCAGCAATATTCCGGCTATATGACAGTGGTCTGGACCAGAAAATCCAGTGGTCAATATCATGAGCATTGATCCACGCAATTGGGATACGATGACATGCATCAACCAAGTCAGCGAGCCTGACCACCCGATCCCGTTAGTCGCCTCTTTCAACAAGCATAGTCGCCTTTGACGGCAAGCATGGGTTGCTGAAGACCTGTTCTATCCATGCTAACCTGGATCTTCACAGGTTTGAGCACAGGAAAGGACTTGATGTGGCAAGGGTGGAAACAAGACTTTGATAAAAATTCTAGTGGACATTCTTGCCTGGGGAAGATGAGCATTCAGTCAGTAAGATGTGTGCATGTAAATTGAAAAAGCTACTTAGATTATTCTGCAGTGTTGTAACACGACTGGATTATCAACTTTCTTCATGTTGTACTTGTAGGCAAGCAACTGCACATTAATTTGGTATGGTTATTTATTCATATGTAAAGATATGGAGGGGTTGTGGTATGATACATAGCCCCATACTATGGATGCGATATGATTCGTTCCGATAGAGCAATTATGTTTCACAAATTGTTATTTGTTTCTTTTTGCTAGTGAATCACAATCCGGAATAATTTGTTCTTAAAATTGTGTATATAATACTATTATAGCTGGTTGTTGAACAGTTCCATTCAGCATTTTAAATCTGATATTATTGACATGTTTTTCGACAAATATAACTTATAATAGACATATCGTATGCATCGAGATACACATGACACAGAGGTTGTAAATCAATGCATTGTAACGTGGCCTTTGTATCGAGATACAATACTGTATCGCTGTATCGGTACACAGGTGATTTAGTTTACGTAATGTACACAAACATGCAGCTTATCTGGGGTCTGACCTTGTGGCTCCACTGTTGATGGGAGAGAAGGCATCATCAGATGTGCCTAGGGAGGAGTTGCGGGCGCTGGAGGCCACGGACAGCCGACTGGGGTCCATACACTTGTCAAGGGCATCCTGCAGACAGCTGCCAGCATCCAGGAGATGGACACTCACTTTGCTCAGGATGTACTTCAGCTGCTGAGTCTTATCCTGCAAGCAGGTTATGGATATAAACTCCCCACAAGATCTTGACGGAGAATTAAGGTGAGGTGAGGTGAGGTGAGGTGAGGTGAGGTGAGGTGAGGTGAAATGAGGTTTAACGTCACGTCCAAGCGACGTGCATGCACGTGCGTGCCCGTGTGGCTGCTTGTTCTAGTCCGGACTGATGCCGATTTATAGTGCTAGCTCACTGAGATACCATGCCGCAGTTTAACATGAACATGATGAGTCAGTATACTGACCCTGAGCAGACCAGTCCTTAAGCCCCTTAATGCCTAGCGCCAGACAGGGTAACAACAAGTACCATCTTTTAACGTCTTTTGGTATGACGCGGCCGGGGATCGAACCCTGGACCTTCCGCTCTCCGCGCGGAAGCTCTACTACTAGACCACGGAGGCGGTCGTCAGTGGGATGGACTTAAAGACAGCTGGCCATAAACTGATAGATCATGGCTCCATAACAGCATGTCACAGGAATGCTACGTATTTGACAACATATCTTTCGATCGGTTCTAGTTCCTACACAATCATCAAAGGGACTATAGCGGAACTTGTTTCATTCTTCACTCTATTTCAGTCGACATATTTTACTGTTATTGATAGATGAACGTTTAACTAATGTACCATGCTCATGGTATATTCTGCAGTGTTTTATTGTACGATAAACAACTCCCACTTGTTTATTTCCTAAATGATAACTATGTTAAACATATCCAAAAACATATTGTCAGTAAGATGACACAAGAGTGAGTAAGTGAGATGGGTTTAACGCCGCTTTTAACAGTATTTCAGTTATATCACAGCATGTCAGCTTAATGTGGGAGGAAAGCCCGAAGTGATGCAGGTCTTGGACGTTTACCACTTCGGTGAAACCCACAAGCACGGGTATGGTGCTGACAAACCTAGAAACATAATCGGGGCGAACCGGGATTCGAACCCAAAATCATAGGTTTCTGGCGTGCCCAAGGGAGGCAACTCTACACAGCGAAGACAACTGGGCCACCCGAGCCCCCAGATGATACAAGGTCCTAAGCACATTGTATATCAACATGGGGTACAGACAAACAACATGGGGTACAGACAAAGAGAAGTGATGCAGTATATCAGGGTTCGAAATTAACATATGTCCACTCGTCTTAGGCTGGTAAAATTCAGGAAGGACAAGTGACTTTTACATATGGACTTCCACATTTACCATTAGGTAGATGTCAACTCTTTTTGTGGACTGGTGAAAATAACAATGTATTTCTAACCCTGAACATCCTATTCACAGCATCATGTTGATCCGAATGCTCCCCGTCATGTTACTATGGTTACCTCCATCCTGCGCTGGACCTCCTTCTCCAGACTGTCGTCCTTCAGTCCTGCAACTCGCTCCAGGTTCATGAGGCGCAACTGGAGGTCCTGGAACTCCTTCTTCATCTCGTTGTTCACCTCGTACGACACACGGAGGTCCTGACGAACCTTCTCCAGCGACTGGGCCAATGCCTTGTTGTTTGCTCGGAGGGACGCCTTGACCACAGACGAGTTGGCTGCTGTGTATAATAAACAGTTGTTTATTGGAATAACGCCGAGCTATGCAATATTCCAGCTGTATGAAGATGGTCTTAGATAATCAAGTCTGGACCAGACAATCCTTTCGATTGATATTATGAGCATTGACCAAGTCAGCAAGCCTTGACCACCCAATCCTGATAGTTGTTGTTTAACACCAGACTCAGCAATATTCCAGCTATATGACGGCGTTCTGTAAATAATAGAGTCTGGACCAGACTATCCAGTGATTAACATCATGAGCATCGATCCACACAATTGGGATCAATGACATGCATCAACCAAATCATCGAGCCTGACCACCCAATCTCGTTAAACCTCTTACGGCAAGCATGGGTTGCTGGGGCTAATTCTAACCTGAATCTACATGGGGTGTATAGTCATGATAATTATCAAGTCAGTGAGTTGGGGGAAAGCACAAAGTGATGTAGGCTGCAAATGTCCACCATTTTGGTGAAACCCACTATCACAGGTACCGTATTCGACGCAAGAAGCGCCCAGGGTGCTCTCAAAATTAGAAATAGGGGTCTCTTATTGGAATATTATTTTGGTGAAAAAGACAGAAAGAGTTGAAAGATAATTCGTGGTTTATGGTGACAGCCTGAAATGTTTATATACGAGAGATACATTTTTCCAGAATTTATATGCCCATAATTAAGGGTGCATATAACACACGAGTACATAATATACGCGAATAATGTACATTGATCAATCGGAAGGGGTGCTAATTGGCATTGTTCACTAGACAATATATTAGCAAATATCGCCGTGGGCGCTTATTACGTCAAATACGGTACATTATAATAGCAATATTCCAGCCATGTGATGGCAGCCTCAAATAATTCAGTCTGAATCAGACAATCCAGTGATTGCTATTATGAACAGCAATCCCCGCTGTCAGGGGGTTGACACACTGGTTGACACACTGGTTCCTGTTTACCGGTAATTACCATTTTTTTAATCAGGCTTGGACCAGTAATTCATGTGGCTGCAAGTCCCTGTGGACCGGCAAAAAAAGTACCTTATACATGTTATAAATCTTTGTCATTGAACAAAACATCGGTGATATTCATATGAGTACTTTTTTCAAACAAAGTCAGCTGTGTTTCTGTTACCATCATGGTTTACCTTTGTCTATTTCTAGGTTAAATATCCATTTGTAGCAACTTCGTCTCAAAATATAAAAAGAAAATGAAGAGAAAATTGTGACTGAAGTTTTTGTGAATGATGTATAGATCTCACTAAGTTACTTCAGACATGACATCTTTGCACTGAACATAATGTTGATTTGGATTAAAACCAAATAATTTTCATACGTTTTTTTATTTGTTGAAAGTTAAGACTGGCAAAAATTTACGGGGAATGGTAATTTTGAGTTGCCAGTCTACAAGAACTGGCAGTTTCAAAAGCCAGCGGGAACACTAACACTATCAACCACGTCACCTAGTCTGACCACTCTATCTATGTAGTCGCCTATTGTGAACACCGTAGGTTGCTGTGAACCATGTTCAACTTTGAATCCCCACAGGGGCTGGTATAGCAACAATCACAACCATTACGTCAACAATACGTTGTTAACCACTACACTACCCTTCAACAATTAAAAACATGTTTCCTCAAGTCAAGTAGGCCATATCTTAAATATAAGTATAAGCACCTTAAATTTTCAATGATTTGTGTAAATGCATCCTTTCTTTTTTTACATGTTCGAGGCTAAGAAAATAATAAGATTTATTGATCCTGTTTATCATGTTACTTTACACTGATTTACCAATAAAATATCTTGATCATAGTTCCTATCTCAAATTTAAACACATCAGCAGAAAAGTTCAAGGACACATCTTTAATTTAGACACTGATTAACTAACAAAGTCAATACAAATTTCACAGAATACCTGTAATATTCATTCTGGCTGAGAAGGACATCTTGTTATTTGTCGAGAGGTTCAGGTCAAACTTAGACTTCTTTTTCTTGATTCTCTTCAGTTTCAAACGTTTGTCACCGCCATCTTCCCGGGCACCACCCATGTTGTCATCCGATGTGTCCTGAAAGTAATAGTGAGTGAGGGAGTGAGTTGGTTTTAACGCCATTTTTAACAGTATTCCAGTTATATCACAGCATGTCAGCTTAATGTGGGAGGAAAGCCCGAAATGATGCAGGTCTCAGACGTTTACCACTTCGGTGAAACCCACGAGCATGGGTATGGTGCTGACAAACCTAGAAACATAATCGGGGCGAACCGGGATTCGAACACACAATCATAGGTTTCTGGCGTGCCCAAGGGACGCAACTCTGCAAAGCGAATTGCGCCCCTTAGACAACTGGGCCACCCGTGCCCCCCTGAAAGTAATAACTGTTATAACACCACAAACCACATCAGACAGCTGCATTATCATGTAGGGATAACAGAGGTAGCCAAATGACTACCTTGACTAAAATATCTTGTGGCGAGTAAATTCTATTGCTACATGTATGTAGACACAAAAATAAATAACAGTTGATCTAGGATCATGCTAATAACTGTACTTGCAAATAAATCCTCCTAAAGTCGACAATGAACGGAAATACAAAAATATTAATCATGTTAATGTAATTAGTATTTTATTTCAGTTGACAATGCTCATTGGATAAGCAAGGATATACCTACATCATGTACATAATCTAGTAACATAAATTGCATCATTGTTCAAGGCACAAATAACAAAAATCAAGTACAGTTTCCACTAATATACAATTCCAGGACCAGTGCAATGATATGTACATGTTACAATAGTTTTTTGATAAAAGATAATTTCAAATGCTTTTGGCTATCTAAAATATTGGCATGATTTTGTTTTTTTCCCACTTGCTACCTCGAAAAAAATACTTTATATGAAATCAGAAGGTTTTTTCCTGTGACTCTTGTCAGGGATGGATTCACAAAGTATGTGAACCTGGAGTTGCTGTCACACTGTACAGACATGATCCAGTATTGGGAAGATGACAGTTTCATGAATACTGACTGAGTGCAGTGCCATCCATTATGTTGGAGTTAGAATTGGAGATAGACTTGGAAACCATGTGAAATTCCAGAATACCCTCTCAATAAGTACACTAAATGTCTAAACAATAAATAAAATAAGTCAATACAGATATGTTAGTTTTGTTTCTCGAATATCTGGGTCCATTTTCTTCAAAATTTGTGGTCATTTTCACAGAAATTGGGGTCTATTTTCTCCAAATTGTCTGGGGCCATTTTCTCCTGCATCCTTTGTATTGCGTCCTGACTACCTGGTGTACATTCTTTAGCGTGTCACTATGTTAATAATGACCCCAAAAGCATTATTAACCATGAATTAAGCTGAAATATTACTGCAGAGTTGACATGATGTTCAAAAGTAACTGATCCTTGTATGAAATAGAAAGACATGGATAGGTGAGATGCGATTTGTATGCAAATGGACTTCCACAGCAAAACAATTCTGATTTTTATTCTATAGTTGACAATTTACTTGAAGATAATTGGAAAATGTACAAAATATAAATTTCAAACCAATGATTACATTTAAATCAGTCGTTCGTTTGACACCGATTGAAACTTATGATCACTGAAGATCTCAGTAACTAACGTGTTGACATTTCACTTTTCAATTCAAAACATTGTCCACGATTCGAACGTTGTCAGTCACCACGGAGACTCCCTCGATCAGGCTAATAAGCGTCCAAACCGCTAATTGTAAATGAATCTATGTTAGATGGACCACAAACCATTTTTGTTATGTTGTTAAAAATCCGATGCTTTAACAGTTCAACGATCGGGAATACAACCGATCACGGCATTCCTTCGTAACGGACATCGAACACCGCCATTTTACTTGAATCTGCCGCCCAGAATCTAGCAGTTCTACAGCTGAAATGCGCAAACGCCCCATCCCTCATATCGTGGTTTACTCAGTTACATACAGAGCCAAGTTATTATTCGATAAATATTATTTTCATCTTAAAATTTACAATTCATATCACAGATGATATTTATACAAATATTAGCGGATACTAGGGTCAAGTAATTTATTTACAGTAAATGATTTATATTTGCGCTCAGATTTAGTCACGTGATTTGTAGGTCACAACATGGCGTCTTCTGTCGTCGTGGAAATGTCAAACCTTGTTTAACAAAACGTTTCCCTCATAAAATAAACGGGAAATAGCGCTAGTCATGTGGAAAAAGCAAAAACATAAAGTGGAAGTTTAGAAAGAAGCAAAAAATCAAGATGACATTCACTCCAGGAGATCTGAAAGACGTGGCAAACCTTGTTGCTAGGAAGCTGTGAGTATCAACTAGGCTAAATGGCCATGTCGAAAACCTCTTCATGTTTTTCTCTCATGTATTGAAGTTCATCGGTGACTGTTTTCCTTTTCCTGCTTCCCACTGCATCGTCAGTTAGCGGTGATTCTATTCTTTTGTTTGAAAGTATTTCGAAAGTGTCTGTTGAATTTTGTTCTTTTCGAATTCACGCACCTGTTTGGTGACTGAAAAAGGAATTTAAAAGACATGATAGCGATTTTAATGAATGGTCGTCCTTACTAAATTCTAATTACAGCACGTCACGATGTATATGTACGGTCCTCCTTAAAAATATATATTTATCTATAATTAAGAAAATGGAAATAATGCAACTCTGGAAAAAAATACGTGTGAATTTTGATCTAGATTCTGGCGATTTCTTTCTTTTTATTATGACCTGAAGTATTCCATAACATTTCTTAACTATAAAAAAATACAATTTCAATCTAACAGATTATCAATGGAACAAGTGCAGACTTTATGAACCAATAACTTCCTGACGACCAGTCATTTGTCACTACAACAAATGCTACCATAATCACACATTTGACTGCTGCCTAACAATGGGGTATATATATATATATATATATACACACTCACCCTGCTATTATCTGGAATGTAATGACCCTACCTCACTTAATGCAGATTTATGGGCCAGTATTGTAAGGCGTAGCCGTTAATCTAATACCATCAACATAAAAAATATTGTGCAAGGCTTGTTTTAAAAAGAACTGCGATCTTGGTCTTTGATATCGTATGAAAAAAATGTCATTTATTGGGTTTGTCAAGTCTATTGTTACGTCCTTTTTCAAAGGGTTTGCCAAACTGATTTAAGACATTTTTTCTGAAGCTCGTGGTTCTTCTGTAGAGTCTTGAAAATGTAGCTACACCCTGTCCTCATGATTCCAGTAGTCAGTTTATTAGTTCATCGTTATACAAGATCTTTCTTTATCATGTTAATTGTCCAATTGTTTACATTATTTTGATTTCTATTTTCCCATACAGAAAGTTCTTTTTTGCAGCTTGTTAAATGTTGGATGCAATTGTATAACAGTAACTGTTCCCATATCGTTGGGGAAAAGAAAAGGGTGGTCAAATGGATTTTTATCATATCATTAATAACCAGACAAGCTATTTCAGTAAACATGGTCAAGCTTTGGTTTCACTGTGCGAACAATTACTTCCATAGTTCAAATGTTCAAACTTATCCTATCTCACACTATGCATTTCTTCTTATTCTTCGATACAGGTGTGGATATGTCCTAGAACAGAATTTCTGGCTTTTAACAAAACAACCCACCCCTACACATCCCATACATCACAAAGTCAACACTGCAAATCCCATGCGACACAACCCCTGCATTCTCATCACCTGACATATCCAGCAGCCTCATTCTCAATTCTATCGCCTGGTGTTAAAGACTTTTACCTAAAAGAAAATACTTTTTGATTTTTGGTTTTACAAGGAAATCACTTCTGTCTACCATTGCCATGAACATATGATATGATATTGAGTCTTCACGCCCCCCTCTGCTCAGACTGTTTTCTCCACTTGACCCACTTCCTTTTTGTTGTGATTGTCGTGGAGTGTGTGATATTGATACACAATATGTCAGCAGTGTGTTAACCTGTCTGAATCGTCTTTCAAAACTTACCTTCTCTCAAGTGTTCAAAACATACGGTGGATCATTGGTGCAAGGCGTTTGTGTAAAGTTTCCGACCATGGTCCTTCGTCCGCAAAGAAACCCAAACATATTGTGTTGTCCCATGTGACTGCCTTCATCTTCTTGCAAAAAGTAAAAAGAAACGTCTATTTCGGCAATGGGTTGCATAACTTTCCACTGAGGAGGACTTGCTCCCGGCTCATTTTTGACTTGCCGACCTTCCCGCCTCTGTGCGGACCACGCCCTTGAAGGGGACAGTGTTGGGAAAGTCTCAGCTGTCAGCAGAGGGTTGCCTTTTCCTCCTCCCAGCTCGTGAATCTGAACATCATTGCTCCCGGCAGCACTCTGAGCATGTAGATTCACCTCTCAGGCTTTCTAATGGCGACAGCCCTACTGACCAACAGGATGATCTTTCTTGAGCAAGGGATTATCGACGGAGATCGTCATCCTTCAATAGAGCGTAAACGACAGAGAGATCGACGGATTGCCAGATCGACATGCTTCACCATTATTGACAAGTTGCTGTTCTTTTGATGGACTACCATGTCAACATTTCGCCAGATTGTACCTCTGAGGATCGGCAGATCGACATTTCAACAGATCAAACCCTGAGGGATCTCCACTCTTCTTTTTATCAACATATTGATACATCGACAGATCAACACATCGACACATCGACACATCATCTGATCAAGAACTCAACCGCTGACTTCACCAGCTCGATACACTGATTGTCATCAGTCACAAGATCGTCATTCTTCTTCAGATCAACATTTCTATCAGGATCGACAGACTTCTCAAGGTTGTCAGTTTCATGCATCGTATCGTCAAAGTTCTCCAGACCGACGGCAGTCACGAGACCGTTGGGAGGATGTTGTTTGACTTAGCTCCCGGACTCGTTCAACTTCTTTTGACTGCCGGGATTCCTCTGACCACCATAATCAAAGGGATTTTCCTTTGTCCAAAGATAACACATCTTCCTGACTATAAGTCCAGTTTCCAACCTTGCTGGCTGGAATTACTGGGCTCGACTGTACCGCCACCAGTGGTTATTACAAGTTATGTTCTTTCTAAGCCTCACCTATGGACCAATCAGATTCCACCTCTCATATCACTTGCATTTGTTTCAAACAAAATGGTGGCGCCTAGTCAAAACGATCTGATTGATAATCAAGATCTATATTGTGATAAAACGGGTCTTACATAGCGAAGTGCATCAAATCACGTGAGCACCTTGATTAAAAACATGAAAAGACTTGGAAAATATCTGTTGACAACGAGTTGGCGGTGCACATGCTTTGCAAATCCTGCAATCGACAGAAATCTGCACGACATTTTAAAAACCGGATTTCGGTGCCCGAATTTGATTGGACAATGCATAGACTCGTTAGCCCAGCCAAAATGTAACTCCATAATACCAGCCTAGTTCGGCAAGGGTGGAAACTGGACTTTTATAGTCAGTTAACTCCCTTGCTTTGGGAAGATGAAGATACCAGAGCCCTTCTGATTTCTCAGATCGTTATTGGTCGGACACTTGACAGCATCTTTGCCCTTGGTCCAGAGCTCGTTACAGACAAGGATCCAGAATTTATTCTACTTAAAGAACTGACCGTTCACCTGTTCCAACTTGACGACCTCATTGCTCCCCTTCTACAACCCCCCAGTTTCTTCTCATGAGACGAGAGCAGTGGCTTCCATCTTGGCGTTGCACGGTAATTGCTCTCTCTCTCAGCCATCATGGAAGGATGTTTTTGGTGATCTGATACAGTCTTTGGTGATTTAGTGATGTGTGGAATGTGTTGGGGTGGGTTGTTTTTTTTTAAGCTGGAGACGCTGTTCTAGGACGTTTCCAGATCAGGATTGAGGAATAAGAAGAAATGCATAGTGTGAGATGGGATAAATATATAAATATGCAATTTTTGTAAAATTTACTTATTTATGATTAAGAAATTGAATAGAATGTTATGAATCGCAACGAAAAGGATGAAGGCGAACATTCTAGATTCTAGCTGCTGATTATCTAGCTTATGTTGAAGTGACATTCACTGGGAGGCGAACATTCTAGAATCCGGCTGGTGATTATCTAGTTCATGTTGAAGTGACATTCACTGGGAGGCGAACATTCTAGATTCCAGCTGCTGATTATCTAGTTCATGTTGAAGTGACAGTCACTGAGTATGAAGGTTGATCAAAAGTATTCTATTCTCTTGAAATCCTTAGGACCTTCATACTTGTATCCTGTGGCACACTTGATAAAACAAATCTGTCTGAGACCTTGTCACTTTACAGCCCTAACTTTGGTGTATTGTTTGAGTTCGACCGTTTAAGACAGGAATGTTGTCTGTGTTCACTATAGGGAGGTGTACATGAATAAGGAGAGAAGGGAGACAAGGTTCCAGCCAGCTGGGTGTTACAGAACCACGAAGAAAATGGTAGGCTGTTTTATACCCTGAACTTGCTGCTCTACATGTTACAAGTGACCGCCTCCGTGGCCTAGTGGTAGAGCGTCCGCCCGGAGAGCGGAAGGTCTGGGGTTTGAACCCCGGCCGCGTCATATGAAAAAGATGTTAAAAGATGGTACTTGTTTTTACCCTGTCTGGAGCTTGGCATTAAGGGGCTAAAACAAGGACTGATTGGCTCAGAGTCAGTATACTGTGTCTGAGTGGGGTGTTCATGTCAAACTGCGGCATGGTATCTCAGTGGGCTTGCACTATAAATCGGCATCAGTCCAGACTAGTACAAGCAGCCACACACACACGTGCATGGACGTCTAAAAAAAGTGCAATAATCTTGGATGGACGTTAAACCTAATTTCATCTAACCTCACCATCATGTTACAATGTTGCTTATTTGAAATCCTATGTTATTCTCTGCTATCATCTACCAGTTTGCCTGTTAGTGGCTCAGTTATTTACAGGTTGATATTGATAATATTGCAGAATGAGGCATACAACAATTATTGGCTCTCTCCAGTTTTCAAAATTAAAACTTGTAAAAAGTCACAATTTTGAACAAAGTATCAATTTTTCCCAACTTGCTTGCCAATTGTGCTTCGTTCTGAATCCTTGATAAAATCCAGCAATAGAAACTAACAGTTTTAATCCACTAGTCCTTTAATGATAACATGTAGTGAATATCTACTAGTCTTTATGATACCTTAACTATTGGGCAAGGACTATAGGACTTGTGCCAATTTCTACCCCTGAAATCCTTGATTTAGAGTTATAATGATAATAGGCCATTATATTTCCACACCACTCAGGGCCATGCTCAAAGCGCTATTATTTCCCTGGTCACTGGATCAGTGTGCACTCAAGAATCGTTCTCAGCTCCCTGGGGAGTATACAACCCAAGCTGCCTGTTAAAGGCTAGAAGGTTAACAACCATGTTGCCATCTCATCCTACCGGGTACCCATTCACTTATGACAAGGTTTCCGTGACTTGTATCCTTAATTTCGACCTCCTAAAACAATTGTGTCGTTTACAGCAGAAGTATGACCTCCTACAGAGAGTAATGGAGACCTCGGACCTCGACCAAGTCCCAGCACCTCCTTCAAAAAGTCCGCAGAGAAGAAGCCTCCGGAGGAAGAGCCCTGATGGAAAGGTGAAGGTCGACCACAAGTCCAGAAAACAAGACGCTTCCAAGGAAAGAAAAGTAGCCAAAGATAAGAAGTTTGACGTGTCACGCAGTGGCACAGACAAATGGAAGCCACAGTCTGATACGGACAGGAGGGGAGAGGTGGACAAGGGGAAGGACAGAGATGTGATGGTTGTGAATAGGGAGACATGGATGAAGCTTGTTGATGAGAAGGATGAGAGGTGAGACAGGGTGGAGTGAGTGAGTTTGGTTTTATGCCGCTTTTAGCAATATTCCAGGAATATCACTGCGGGGGACTCCAGAAATGGGCTTCACACGTTGTACCCATGTTGGAAATCGAACCCGGGTCCTCGGCGTGATGAGCGAACACTTTAACCGCTAGGCTACCCGACCACTCCGAGACAGGGTGGAACTGAAATACACAAATAAACCTGTACTGGTCACTGACCTGTTATCGCTATCTTTTTTCAGGTAATTTCTAAAATATTCCGTGTACAATGTCAGCTGTGCCAATAGCTTTGGTTTGTGTGAAACTATAAGCAAATGCACGTTTTTCTGTCTGTGGAAAAAGTTCTAGTAGATTTCTGTTATAAAGCATCTTCCCGAAGCAAGAGAGTTAGCTGACTTTAAAAGTCCAGTTTCCACCCTTGCCGAAGTAGGCTGGAATTACTGGGCTCGATCTAGCGCCACCAGTGGCTATTACCATATATGTCCCCTCTAAGCAGATATGGACCAATCAGATTCCACCTCTCGTATTCCTTTGGTTTTACTTCACACAAAATGGTGGCGCCCAGTCAGGACGATCTGATGGATAATCAAGATCTATATTGTGATAAAACCGGTCTTACATTCCGAAATGCATCAAATCACGTGAGCACCTTGTTTAAAAACATGAAAAGATTTGGAAAATAACTGTTGACAACGAGTTGGCGGTGCACATGGTTTGCAAATCCTGCAATCGACCGAAATCGGTTTTGTTGCGCGATTTTGATTGGACTATGCATAGACTCGTTAGTCCAGCCAAAATGTAACTCCATTATACGAGCCTAGTTCGGCAAGGGTGGAAACTGGTCTTTTATAGTCAGTTAACTCTCTTGCCTCGGGAAGATGGTTATAACGCGGCAATTGGGAATCAAAACAGTGGAAACAGAAATTTCCCTTCAACCAACTGTACCTGGTATTGCCATCGTCGAAACAACTCGGCCACATGATCACACACATAGCTTCAGTTATACAAATTACATTTCCTATTTTCTCTGGTATCACAGTCAATTTTTGTATTCCTTACAAGTAATGAGAAATGCTTTGTTGTCTGCAAACTGACGTACACCAAGATCCCCCAAATTCGATCTACACATGCTTAGAAGGACCCCTGAAGATTCCGGGATAGAATAGGTCTTCAGCAACCCATGCTTGCAGTAAAAAGTGACTATGCTTGTCATAAAAGGCGACTAACGGGATCGGGTGTTCAGGCTCGCTGACTTGGTTGATGCATGTCATCGATCCCAATATGCCGTCATATAGCTGGAATATTGCTGAGTGCGGCATTAAACAAAAAACCAACCAACCAACTACACATAGCCAACCAACTTATCCTCAACACTATGTCGACAGTGTCGACTATGGTTTTTAGGGTATTTTCAGGGCTATGCATTTCTGAAAAGATAGCTGAAATAGGTTTTAGAATTGTAATGTAGGGAAGAAATAACAGACAGATAGTAAGCTATGACAGAACTGAATGTGCATCATTGTGCTGCTGGATGTTTGTTTATGCGTGATTTTTCTTCACAAGAGTCAGATTTGTTTATCATTTTTTTATAAATATTTCTCTCTTCTATTGAAATCGAGCAAAAGTAAAACAAGATGCGATCAAGTGCATGCTATAAGGAGGGGTTGGCGATAATTGGTCCACAGCGATAACTGGTCGCCAGCCAGTAGAGAGATTAACTCCTAGCAAGCTCCTTCTTGTCGTAAGAGATGTACTCTGTGGGGATTATAGGTTAGAATCGGTCCCCAGCAATCTTTGCTGGTTGTAAGGGGTGACCAAATGAATCTGGTGGTCAGACTCGGTGCCTTGATTGATTATGTGTCCTAATTCCCTGTCAGTGTGGACTATTGCTCACAATATCAATCACAGGATTGTCAGGTCCAAACTAGATTATTAACAGGCCGCTGTCATATATATATTTGAAATATTGCTGAGTTTGACATTAAACAACAAACAAAGCATATTGCTATACTTAGCTGATGCATGTCATCAATCCCAAATGCATGGATTGTAGTCCTGCACCATGACCGTGGAATATATTTATTTTATGAGAGAAAAATAGTCTAGAAATACATACAAAAGCATGTCTAGCCAGCTCACGCTAGCTCTATTCCACAATCAGCATAGGGATTTTTTATTTATTTTAAGAGTCGAGAAGGATATTGTGTAATATAAGATTTCAGAGACTAAATGTTAGTCTACGTGGATTGATGCTCATGTTGTTAATCACTGGATTGTCTGGTCCAGACTCGATTACTTACAGACCGCGGCGCCCACGGTCATATAGCTGGAATATTGCTGAATGCGGCGTTAAACAAACAAACAAACAAACAAACAACCTCTATGAAGGATCTTGCAATGTTAATGTCTCTGTTTCAGTACTTCCAGTTCCACTGATATGAAGCTGTCCATCTCTCCCAAGCTGAAGAAAACATCCCGGTCTGTTGTGGCAAAGAAGGAAGCTGTTCGTCTCTCTGAATATGCCAGCAATGTCTTCGTAAGTACCTTCAGAATAGTCGTCCAGTGGCCTCACACTGACACCATGTACTGCATGTTTAACGGCAGTAGTTCTCTGCAGTATGGGCACTCGCATTTTTAAAATGCGCAATTATGTCTAAAATCAAGAGCTGACATTATTTTCATGTCGCATTAAATTCCTGTTTTACAGTAACTGGAATACTGTTAAAAGCAGCGTTAAACCCAAATCACTCACTCATTCACCCTCCACATAATATTTTGAAGTTTTGATTCATAGCTACCATCAATTCATTACATTATTTCTTGAGCATAGTGAGCACCCAAGTATAATGCACCGCCCCCTTAAGGTGATTCAGTATTTTGTTCAAGAGTATTTATTTTTAGTATCTTTTTACGTCTTTTCAGTGAATTCAGGTAAACGAACAGTTGATAACAAACTTGGTTGATACAAATTTGAAGTTTGAGATAAAATATCACCATATATTATGATTTCCCATTTAAATTGTATATCCTGTTCTGCTAGGCGTTGTTTTATATGCAGAGATTAAGATTACTGTGTGTATGAGAAACGGCCATCAGCTGAAGAGCCATTTTCTCCCAATCTATTGGTGATTGGGTTAAAAATAACCCAGTATTTTAACTTTAAGGAACGTTGATGCAATGATCAGAAGAATTGTATCTGAAACTATTATTTCATCAGGAATATTACATTCCAATTTCATGCTATTTTAGTTATTTTATATATTTATAATAATAATAACTATAAGCATTGCACTTTGGTACAGCTGATCGCTATTGCCGGATATTTTTTACGTATAGAACAATTTGACCAGTCGCTTTGAGTCTTCTGTTTTCCTGATCGCAAAACTTTTGTTGGCATATAACAGTCAAACTACAGTAAATATGACTTTACAAGTTTGATTGTTCAGACTGTTACAGACAGCCTCCTTGATATAACTTGAATAGTGCTGAGTGCAGCATAAAACAACAAAGAAAAACATTCACAATTTTAGCTGTTGACTTATAGATGATGGTTGTTGTTGATGTTGTGTCCAGGATGGTCAAGCCCTGGACAAGCTACAGGTCATCCATCGGTACCGACCTAACAGCTCGGACATCCCCCACGTCACGGAGAACGGCAAGGTCCAAAACTACACCTGTCATGTTGGGTCAGCCCTGCACACCAAGAAATATGTGGATTATTACATCAAAGAGGGTAAGAGGACCACAGACATCTTGTGAATGAGTGGAGCCATGAGAAGTCCAAAACTCAATAAGACCGCCTCCGTGGTCTAGTGGTAGAGCGTCCGCCTGGAGAGCGTAAGGTTCGGGGTTCGATCCCCGGCCGCGTCATACCAAAAGACGTTAAAAGATGGTACTTGTTGTTAACCTGTCTGGCGCTCGGCATTAAGGGGCTAAAACAAGGACTGGTCACCTTGGAGTCAGTATACTGTGTCTGAGTGGGGTATTCATGTTAGACTGCGGCATGGTATCTCAGTGAGCTAGCACTATAAATCGGCATCAGTCCGGACTTGTACAAGCAGCCGCACAAACACACACATGTCCATGCAGTCGCTATATAAGTGCAATAATCTTGGACGCGACGTTTAACACCATTTCACCTCACCTCACCAAAACTGAATATATGTTGTTCCAGGCGATTTTGATGCTACTTCATGATCCAAGCAGAAATGGTCATGGCGCCATGTCTCAGATACTTGTATCTTGATATATTTAGTATATCTGTGGGGAGTCACTCTCAGCATGATCGGGGGGCACAGGTTGCCCAGTAGTCTAAGGTGCTGCAATTCGCTGTGCAGAGTTGTGTCCCTTGGGCACATCAGAAATCTATGATTGTTGGTTCGAATCCCGGTTCGCCCCGATTATGATTTGAGGTTTGTCAGCACCATACCCGTGCTTGTGGGTTTCACCGAAGTGGTAAACGCCTGAGACCTGCATCACTTCTGGCTTGCCTCCCAAACAAAGCTGATACGCTGCGATATAACCGGAATTCTGTTAAAAGCAGCGTCAAACCCAACTCACTCACTCAGCATGATCAGCTGGCCGTCACTAAACTTTAGAACATCACATCTTTGCAACATTAATTCAGTGATCCTTCTCAGGGTTAATCAGATTATCTAGACCTGCACGGAACCAATATATTGGCAGATAAATTAGGAAAGAATAATCATTACTTTGTTCAAAATGGGTATCATAAAAGTTCTTATTTGGTTAAATTCAGAAGTTTATGACATGCAATCAATGTAATAATGTAAAACTAAGCATTGAAGCCTCTTCCTTTTTATCGGTGCTGTGAAATACATGTCACATTAGCTGATTAGTTGGAACTTTATTAACAGGAATTGGGAAATTTTGATTTCAAATTGGGAAAGGTTTACTGACATTTGCTGCAGACATGGAGCAGAATATTGGCCTCTGAGCATGTCCAGATGAATCCCATATCAGCAACAACTCATCTTTTTTTAATTCTAACACAGTTCAATATTCTTTGTGTTTACCCAGCTGTCATTTCATGTGTCTTTCCTTGCAGGACTTCAGACAGGAAGAAAAGAATACTCCAAGAGACTTCAAGAGCTGAAACGGGTAAGGAGGAAAACCAAGAATTCTTGAGCTCGCCTTTGTCTGAAAGATCCCAGCTATAGTGTCTCTTAAAGTTGCTCATATAATTCCAATCTGATTTTAAACATAGCTGCTACAGTGGCCTTATTGTAAATGTCAAGTTTTACGTTATTCAAACCATTTCTGCATGTATGATTATGGAAATTAATATGCAGCAGACCCGTGAAGATCCGGGGTAGAACACGTCTTCAGCAACCCATGCTTGCCCTAAAAGGCGACTATGCTTGTCTTAGGAGGCGACTAACAGGATCAGGTAGTCAGGCTCGCTGACTTGGTTGATGCATGTCATTGTATCCCATTGCAAGGATTGATGCTCATGATATCAATCACTGGATTGTCTGGTTCAGACTCGATTATGTACAGACCGCCGTCATATAGCTGGAATATTGCTGAGTGTGGCGTTAAACAACAAACAAACAAACAACAATCCATCTGTCTGTTTCCTGCTTCACAAAGGATGGGAGAAGCAGGAGAGTTATGTCCCTTGCCTAGACCAGGTTCTGCTTGAATTTCAGATTCACCTGGATGTTAATATATTGAGGCTGTCATCAGGGTGGCAGTGTCTGCAACCTGCATCACATATTTTCTTCCCATATTAAGCTAACATGCCGTGATATTACAGATAATATACTGTAAATCTGGAAATTAATGCATCTCCAAATTAATACGACAGCTGACCCCTAGCCAAAAATGCGACTCAAAATCAATGCGACTCCCCTCACCACATCCCCAGTGGAATGATACATATCCTTACCTTAATCCAATCAAACAGCAAATAGCACCACATATTAGCACTGAGTAGAGCACTTCCGTAAAAACAATAAACAGTGTTTTCCAAAAAAAACAGCACACAGTTTATATGTTTACTCTGTTGACTGGCACTAAGGAAGTTCAAAGGCAATAAAATAATTGAACCAACAACAGTTCACTGATTGGTATGCGAAGGTGTCAACAAGCTTGACATGAGTGGGTAGAACTCTTGACCCCAGCAGTAATAACTCACTGGATGCCCATTGTGTAATTCCTATTCTTTGAATGACATTGGTACTTGTACTTGGTACTTGTTACAACTGCTGCTCAGCAAACCGTGTTTGTGTTTATACTCAAGTTGGAATTTCTGCTTTCCAAAGTGTGCAGTGAGGCCGTCTTATTGTTGATAGTCATTTTGGAGATATAAATGGTGAGCAAAGACCACGTGCATTTTTCGCTCCCGTTAATTTCAAGATTTACGGTATTCAAAGTGGTGTTAACAGATTAAATTTTCAAAGAGGTGATAATCGCATCTCACTCGCCCATCCTATCTCCACAGGGCACAACAATACCTTCTGAGAAAGGCTCGGAGAAGGGCTCTGTTCAATCGGTGAGAACTGCGGCGTCAGTGTCAACAGTGAGAAGTGAGGACTACAGAGACACCGTCGGTGGAAAGACTCGGTGAGTATATCTGTCATACACGACAAGTGCTTCCAATGTTGGTTTGGGGTTATATGATCTTCAAAATATCAAGAATTTGGAATCAATGTGAAGAGTCCTTATTGTAATCTGTGATTAAAATTACGTGTTCTGGTGCCCTTTGGTCAAAGTGCCAGTCGAAAATCTCACACCCTGGGGCATTGTATTAATTTGGACAATGTCTGTTTGTTTACAGTGAAATACATCTTTAAAAAAACTAAATTTTGTGTAAATTATTAAATGGTATTAGATGGTGCCTTATTCATTTTTATTTTTATCATGACAACACATTGTTTTTTCGGCTTCGGTTGATGTTTTACTTATGATAGATGTAGTTCATCCTCATCATTCAATCAGATCTGAAGTGTAAAGTCAAAAGGTGAACACTTTATTATACATGTGTCAGGACGTCTGGAATCCTATTTGCCTTTTTCAGTCAAAATAAATAATGGGGTCTGGTCTGAAATTGGTCTTTAACCCCATTTTTTATTTGGCTGAAAATAAATTCAGACCCCAAAATTTTTTGGCTGAAAAAAGACAAAACGGATTTTGGCATTATGGAGAAAAAGTAAAGTAATAGTCTTGGTTCTCAGGCACCGCCCGCATCATCATAAAGTTCACTGCACATTTCGTTTTATTTCCATTTTAAGAAAAAACACCCCAAAATCCTTAAATATTCCAAGGCCAAAGGGAGTCAAATACTGTATTCCAGTAATTTACTCATCAAGGAATACACATTGGGAGGGCCTTTCCCAGGTTGGCTGTATTTGGTTACACTACTGTTTTTTTGGTTACATACTAGTTTGAACAACTAAGAAAAAAACAAACCACTGCCCACCCGCACTTTATTTTCAAAAGCCATGGAGCACCATACCCGTACTCGTGGGTTTCACCGAAGTGGTAAACATCTGAGACCTGCATCACTTCGGGCTTTCCTCCTACATTAAGCTGACAAGACGCAATATAACTGGAATACTGTTAAAAGCAGCGTTAAACCCAACTCACTCACTCAAAAGCCATGGCCTGAGAACCAATTCTTTTATTTTTGCAAGCCTTAATCTGAATCTTGTAAACAGACATTGTTTTAAGTATTATGCTTTGTAAACATGGTAAACACACTTTTCAGTGTTGTGTCAGAGTATCACAGAGCAGTGTTGTGATATTTCTAGTATGTGTTGTCTATTTGAATGTCGTGTACTTCATCTCTGTTGGATGGGCTTCATGGTGAAAGAATTGTTTTCAAGTAGAAGTATTAATCATCCTCAATAATGTAGTGTATGATGTCTCCATTGTATAATGACTTATTTCTTGTCAATGCACTCCTTCCCTACCTCCGTGGGACACATGGAAAAACCTGCGTGGATTGATGCTCATGATATCAACCACTGGATTGTCTGGTCTTGACTTGATTATTTACACAGACCGCTGTCATATAGATGGAATATTGCTGAGTGCTGCGTTAAACAACAAACCAAAAAAAACATTGAAAAACACCATTTCTGACGGACTGGCAACTTGAAAAAATTTACAGTCCCCACTAATTTTTGCCAGTCCCAACTTTAAACTTAAAAAAAACACCATGAGAATTACCTGGTTTTAATTCTTTCAATATCATATCCAATGTAATCTCTGAAGTAACTTAGTTAGATCTACATGTCATTCACACAAAGTTTAGTCACAATTTTCTATTTAAATTATTTTTTTTTAGACTAAGTGGCTACAAATATATATTTAACCTCGAAGCAAAGGAAAATGTTATTTCCTTGCACAAAAAATAGACAAAGGGAAACCCTGAGGGTAACAGATAAGCTGACATCGTTCGAAAAATATACTTCTTTGAATATCACTGATGTTTTGATCAACAAATATTTATAAGGTACTTAATTTCCCGGTCCACAGGGACTGCCAGTCACAGAAATTACCGACCCAATCCTAATTTTACTTTTAATTACTGGTAAACTGGAACGCTGCTGTGTAAAGTTTCTGATGTGACATACAGAGATGGTAACTTTCCAAATGAAATTATAATAGGGAATGAGTAAAGTGTACGTAACATTGTACATATCATTACATGGAGATATTATACCCTGCATCATAGGGGATGGTTTTGAATGGTTTGGATATTCTTTTCATTCAAACATTTGGACTGTCTGTTTATCAATAAATGTTTATCATATGTAATAGAGATGAGTGTTGTCAACATCTTTATGTAGTATGACTTTGCTTTGTTTTGTTTAGGAATATGTCTGACATGGAAAAGGTAGAAAGTGTTTTATGCTCTGAAATGGTGATGATAACAATGTTTTCAGGGTGAAGGAAACTCGAGGCTAGGTAAGACACAACATGCCTCTAACCACGCATGGCTCCTAGAACTCATAGTCTACCCTATGCTGTTTAATTTCGATGAGGATAATCTTGTAGAGATTATTCATAATTTTTTCATTTTCACTTTATGCTTATTATAACCGGAGATGTAGATCTGGTCTATTGGCAACATTTATTTTCTTTTTATTTAAGCGATACTGTAAATTATGAAATTAGTGAGCATCAAATAATTGGAGAAATGGGATTGTCTCTTTATCTTTTCAGAGAGTGTCATCAATCTCAGTAAAATCAGATCTAAGTTCTCACTACCTCTAAGCAAAGATTTGTTTAGCGGTACGAGAACTAAGATCTGATTTTAATGAGATTTAAAGTGACATTTTTATCTGTTGTCATGTCAGGGGTACTGCATTTGAGCCAAAAATACCATGTACTACACAAAAGAAGTTTAGGACCACCCAAGTTTTTCATGTTACTATAGTTAATCTGTCATGGCTCCTATTAAACAATGTAATTGAGTGCTAGATTTAGACAGACCTATGTCCACATCAGGTGTGGTCAGTTCGAGTACACAAGTTGGTCAAGTTGTTGTGGCATTCGCTGAGGATGACGGCATCTTTGATTTTAGTAACTTTGTCAAATAATCTGATGATCAAAAACGAAACACTGCTCACCCACGCCGAGCTCCAGATAACTTTTTAAGCAATTGAGTTTTTACTTGAAGGTTTCTATTTTAGTTGGGTTATTACATTTTTCATTGGGTAACCAATATCTTTTCATTCATCTTTTTATCACTCTGTTGGGTTTTTCCCAAAATGAGTAAATGTTTTGAGATTTAAAGAAAAATGAAATAATGTTTCAGATGTATGTAATGGTGTTGTCGTTTGGAAAAGTTTTTTAATACAGTTAAAATACAGGGTTACTCTCATTAATTCCATGACAAGGACAGGGGTCAACACTCATATTAATTTGGTGATGCATTAATTTCATGATTTACGTATGTATAATATTTGTTGAGCTTATGATTGTGCTTTTCATTCTAGCTTTGCTTTGCTTTGCTTTGCTTTGCTTTGCTTTCATTTAGAATGGTACTTTCATTTTTCACTTTTTATATGAGCATGTGCTTTCACTTAGCTGCTTTCAGTATTGCTGCAGCTTCCCTGCTTGTAGGGGGCACGGGTGGCCCAGTTGTCTAAGGTGCCGCAATTCGCTGTGCAGAGTTTCGTCCCTTGGGCATGCCAGAAACCTATGATTGTGGGTTCGAATCCCTGTTCACCCCGAATATGTTTCTAGGTTTGTCAGCACCATACCCGTGCTCGTGGGTTTCACCCAAGTGATAAACGTCTGAGACCTGCATCACTTCGGGCTTTCCTCCCCCATTAAGCCGACACGCCGTGATATAACTGGAATACTGTTAAAAGCGGCGTTAAACCCAACTCACTCACTCACTCACTCCTTGCTTGTAATGTCTTTGATATATGCTATGTGTAGTTATCATGAGATGCTATTTATCTGAATCTGTATGGTGAAAAAATGTTTTATTACAGGGATTTATATAGGCCTTCACGGAAGCCAATATTCGGCCACACATTAGCACAAATGTTTGCAAAGTTCCCAATTCATGTCACTCTAGTGATAACTGTTGTTACTGGCTTTGTAGTGACTCGTGCTTTACTGATAATGTGGACAATAAACGTGATGTAGAGGAAGAGGCTTTAATGCTTAGTTGTAGAGTCTTGCCTTGAATCAATCTCATTCAAATCAGACCGTAGTTCTCACTACCGCTAAACAAAGATCTGAGGACATCCCATTACGGGTCACGTCAGGCCGACCTTGCGAGAACTTTGACCGACCAATGGAATGACCAATCAGAAACCAGCTTTCTCGTGCTTTACAGCATAAATTTCATATTGGCGACTACGCTTCGAAACATCTTTGACAAATTTGAAACCTGAACAAAAAAACATTCTAGAATGACTAATAGATGGTCTAGAATGTAAGGATTCAGTCGTTAAACCAGTAACTATCGTTCGGAATACCCCATTTTAAAGTATTCGAGCCTGCATGATTAGAAATCCCATTCCGACAGTCACTTTCATAATCTGGTAAGCAACACACTGATTGGTTGGATAAAAGGTCGTTCCCCTAATGGGATGTCTTCAGATCTTTGTTTAGCAGTAGCAAAAACTAGGATCTGATTTTAATGAGATTGGCCTTGAATGCAATGCTGAGAATACATTGGTAAAATACCTCTGAATGTAAGAAACAAGAACTTGAGCAAAATACGTGATTCTTTTCCCCAACTTGACTGCCAAGATCCTTAATGAATCCCTGTATTAACAATTTATCATGCATTGGTCCCCAGCAACCTTTGCCAGTCACAAGAGGTGATTAAATGGATCAGGTAGTTAGTTTGGTGACTTGGTTGACTCCATCATCGTATCCCGACGATGGGTCATTGTTATACCAATCACTTGTTTGTCTGCATATGACATATGTTTGCATATGTTTTTGCATATGACATCAATTTTCTGGCCCTGATTATTACCAGGCTGCCGTGATGTAGCTGGAATATTGCTGAGTGCTTAGAAGCAACGAATAAGATGAAGATGTCGTACTTGTCATAAGAGCCCAAAAGAATGGGGATTTGGTGGATACATTGTTTCACCTGACTGATTGGGTGTCATTCTGACACAACAGTTTGGTCCAGTGTCCAATTGACCCATGAAGATTGCGGGGTAGAATAGGTCTTCAGCAACCCATGCTTGCCGTAAAAGGTGACTATGCTTGTCATAAAAGGCGACTAACAGGATCAGGTGGTCAGTCTCGCTGACTTTGTTTATGCATGTTATTGTATCCGAATTACGTGAATCGATATCAGTCACTGGATTGTCTGGTCCAGACTCGATTATTGACAGACCGCCATCATATGGCTGGACTGTTGCTGAATGCTGCGTTAAACAACAAACAAACAAACATAAATTAGCTGGCCATTCTGATGTAGCAGCTGTTTCTCTGTCTGCAGTTTAATAACATTCACTTCGACAATGTGCAGGTACATAGTTGGTTTGTTCTGACATGGGATTCAGGATAATGTCCCCAGCAACCTATGCTGATCGTAAAGGGCGACTTAATGGATCGGGTGGTCAGACTCGGTGACTTGGTTGATTGTATGTTTCATGATGGAGTGGATATCACTGCATTTTGTAGTCCAGATTTGATTACAGCCTGCAATCAAATAGCTGGTATATTGCCGAGAGTTGTGTTAGGCAATAGCAAACAAACAAGGCTATGACTCATGAGGAAGCACCTTAAGTATACAATCCACTGCTGTGGTACAAGAACACTGAAATGTTCCTACCTGTTGGCTAGTCCTTAAACACATCCTTTCTGTTTTTTCAGAGGCATGCTTCCCCCAATCAGCTCAATGGATCTAGTCAGTCCTCGGTCAAATCATTCCATGCGGTCATCCGATTCATCCATGTCTAGCCGTTACTCTTCCTCCTCCTTCAACTCAGACTTGACCTCCACCTACAAGATCGTGTCCACTTCGCTGTGCCAAGCATCCACTCGCCAGCCCCATCCCCCTCCTCAGCAGTTGAGACACACCATGCAAGAACCTCCTTGCATCCAGGCATTTTTGTCTCAAGCAAGACCAGGGTCTGCCAGACTTGCTGAACATCGATATGTGCCTTTAGTCAGAAATGCCTTTCTTGTCGATGCTGAAGATAAAGAACTGTATTCTCCGAGATCTCTGAAATTAGACAGAGCTAGTTCCACTACTGATCTTCTGCCCAGATTTGACAACTACACTCAGACACCAAGAGACTCTGCCACACAAACTCCTAGAAGACATCGAGAACAGATGACTCCTGATGCCACTACTACCTCCACCAGTGATGCCTTTGTTGATCAGGAAACCCAGACTCCAAGGTCCTCTCGGCATGGGATAAAAAAGAAGAGGAGGAAGAAATATGAAGACCTGGAGTTATCATTGCATGGCTCAGATACTACTGTGTCGGTGGACTCAGAAATGAATTATGAAGACAAAAATACCAGGAATCGAAACAGAAACATAGGAGTAAGCTCAACCATTGAAAGTTACAGGTCAACCTCGATACAAGACCTGAAAACTAAAATCTGTCAAACAAGCTTTTCCATAGAATCAGAAGAGTCCTTCCCAAGCCTCCGGAGAAGGCACAGAAACAGAAGTGAAACTGTTACACTGAAATCTGTTGATGAAGATAATGCTGCATCTTCACTGCCAAACAGCACTGTCCATCTCTTCAAAGATGACAATATGTCTGACTCCGTGTTTGACTCTGAAGAACAAAATGGAAGATATGTTGGAAGTGCAATTGATTCAGAGAACAGAGCTGATGTTTTGAGCTCTGAAGAGTATGTTGCTTATGACAGAGCTGGTGAGGCTGAGAAGACCCAGGACACGAATGACACAGAACTACATGGAGCTCCTGGAACAGAGAAGCAGCTGGATGATAGCCCCAAAACTCTTGGGAATGAATCTAATGAGGATAGCTTCTGGGAGACCCGAGGAGACAAGGATGCCCCACTAGCTGCAGGGAGTGATGAGATTGTACATGAAAACACATGCAGTGATGGTCACAAAGATCAAACTGCAACAGTGGACACTTCTCAGCTTGAATCAGCTCAAACAAAAGATCAAAAAGAGTCTGAATCATCTAACACAAATGACCAACAACCGACTGAATCACTTCACACTGACAATCAACAAGAGACTGAATCACTTCACACTAACAATCAACAACAGACCGAATCACCTGACACGAATGATCAACCATCTGTGGTCTCCTCTGAGGTCTGGACAGTATCACCGGAGAATGTTACAGTGGAAGAGCCAGCTTCAGCTGATACTGCCATTGAGGTAGTGAAGAGTAATCCTGAAGTTGATGGAGAAGATGCAAAGAATAGCAACTTGTCTGAGAGTTTTGATGATGTATGCCGGGGAGCTGTGGAGTTGACTTGTTTTGAAGAGGATCCCAGAGGGGATAGAATTTTCTCTGACATGGATGGAACGACGGAAGAATACAGAGGCAATTTCCTTAACAACCTTTCTGAAACATACAAAAGCGATTCTTCATCAAGGTACAAGAAGTTTACGAATGAGTACATGCATGTTCCAGAGGAGAGAGGATCAGATGGAGAGACCCTTGTTGACTCGGATACAGATCCTGAAGTTTACACCAAACCTGAGCAGATATTTACAAGGGAAGAAACTGATGAGCTGCATGAGGTGGATGAAGAGCTGTGCAGGGGGGCAGCTCCTGCTAAGAGGAAGAACAGTGATGCTTCTTCATATTGTAGTGCAACCAGAGCACTAGGAGAGACAAACCCTACATACCAAGAGGTCATTACAAGTCGAGCTAATTCTGTGACTAGCCAGGCCACCCTGTCTAGTGTCAGAGGTTCAAGAATAACTGCCTGGAAGACGAATCCTTCAGGTGGACCAGCTTCTGCTCAGAGTGATAAGTCAGAACAAACGGCTGTGTTGGATCTGACACAAGATCTTCTGGATGATGAAGATTTCTTTGAAGTAGCTGAAGTTTATGAAGCTGATATGATGAATAGACCTACTGCTGTGACAACAGATGTGAATCCTATTACTGATGATAGGACCTCCTCCTGCTCACGAGGAAGTGGTGACAAAGTTCCATCCCCTTCAGCAGAAATGCCATCAAGGGGAGAAGAAGAATTTTTGAATCTTGAAACATTGGAAGATGAAATGAAATGTGAGGTATTAGACAGACCAGTGGACACTGAAGACAGACAAAGCTCATGCAGTTTGAGCACTTGTACTGGAGATGGGAAGAGGATTGTCAGAGACGTTGATGCTCCAGCCGAAGCTGAGATTCATCTTGAAAATGATGGAAATAAGATTACAGAAGACAGACTTGAAACTTCTCATTCTGGATCAAGAGGAAATGTGGATAAAAATCAGCATGATCTAACCATCTCCTCTAGAGGTGGGGATGAAGCAAGCATTGAGCCTTTAAATACCACAAAGGATGACAATGATCAAATACAAGAGACTCATCACAACAGTGAGGTAGATGTAAAGTATGAACCAAATGAGGGCAGAGAAGAATTTGACACAGCTGTTTCAGAAGGAGCCGAGTCAGACAAAAATCATGAGATCACAGCAGAAGCAGGAATTCGAAGATCAGACTCTTCCTGTTCAACTTCTAGAGGATTTGTTATGAATGATTCCTCTCTACAAGGATCGAGTCAAGCTGTGTCTTCTAGAGGCCATCATAATGATGAGACTGTTGCATCTTTTGAGGAATCAACTGATGAGGGAAATGCTGAAGATGTTGTGGAAGTGAATAAGAATGCAACTGATTATGTCACTAATGATAATTTCAACAATGAAAAAAATCAGCTGCAAGAGTCCACAGAACCTACTGTAGATAGAGTAGAAGAGAGAGGTGATACTGAACATTACTTGAATGATAAAAAAGAATTAGGTGTCCTCAAAACGGATGAGATATGTGATAAAGGTGATGATTTCCAAAGAAACATGAAATCAGAAATATCCCATGAGAAAACCTCTTTGAATTTACCAAGTGATGATGAAGTTTTTTATTCAGATCCAACTGTGTCAATGGGACCAGTATCTTCTCACTGCATACGTAGGCCTTCTGTATCACCTCCAAGACCCATCTCCGCCTGTCGTGTGAAGGTTCCGCCACTGTTGATGGGCGATCCTAACATGAAACAAATGACTGCTATGGCTGATGAGTTGCACATTGAGGCAGGGAGTTCAGATGATGAGGTCTTCCAGATGCAGACCAGTGATTGTAAGGATATCATCAGTCATGATGAGAGTCGAGGACAGATCGACACGACTCTGGGAACTGATGCCATTCTGTGCGAAGGTGAAGGACAGAAGACAGGACACCTTGAAGAACAGGGAGTTAACCAGGATGATACAATTTCCAAGATCAACACTGTTAGCCCATCACCCACAAAAGATGAAAATGTCAAAAACAATATCAATATTGTTTTAGATTTTGGTGCCCCCGTCAAGCCTAGTACAGGGGAAAACAATCCAAGAAGGCCAGTCTCGGCTCACTGTGTGCGAAATAATCCGGTACCTAATCCCATACAAAGACCAGTCTCAGCACACCATAGACAGATGCCTGATATGACCGTGGAGGAGGCGTTTGAAGAACAGTGTGCCACAGTGGCAGGGCCTGTTACCATGGGAGATGATGACTCGTCAAAGGGTAATGGTTGCATGAATGAAGCTGGAACTGTTCTCCTCGATGAAAGCAGAGGACAGATGGATGTGACAATGGAGGCACAGTGTCAAGGAGATCTGACAGACAAAGTGAATACTTTCATGGAGAATGAGCCAAGAGAGACTGGAGTTGATCTGCAAGAGGAGATGAAACCAGTGGTTCCTGAAATGTTTGGACAATCTGAGCATCAGGATATTACTAGTCAAGTTCTGACAACTGTTTATAGATGTGATGATGGCACTGAGACAAGCCAAAGCACAGAGCCCAAAACAGATTCAGAGGAGACAAAAACTCCTTTAAGTCAGGAGGCAACCGATCTGGACTTGCTAACAGAATACCCTGTCCGCGCTGGGTCGTCTTTGAGTATGGAAAGGGGTGAAACTACAAACACACCAAGACCAGTTCAAAGTCCACCTTGGAAGAAGCTTGAGAGGTCTGCTTCTGTGTGCAGTAGAGGTTCTGCAAGTGACGACAATGATAAGATATGTTCGAAAGAGATTGGGGAACAGATAGTTCAACTGTGTGAGAAAGAATCAGATGTAGTTCCCGGAAGTGTTTGTTTGGAACCAAATGCAGAGATAGTCCCTAAAGAATCAAAGCCTGGTAAAAAGTCACAGCCAGAAGGTGAATCATCAGATATCTATACACCTGTTGTTGGTGAGGATGCAAAATATGATGTCAAGGAAATGATTCAGGAACAAGTGTCTCACATTTCTGAAGGTCAGGATGTTGAAGAAGAAAAGCAACCGTATGGAAGAGATGTTGCAGCTCGTAGAGGAAGTGTCATACGCAGAGATGCTGCTCTGACTGGAGATGTTCTTACGGGTGTTTTATCGCCCACACCATCTGTTGATAGTGAGGTATCACATGTGCCCCCTGTCCTTGGAAACTCACACACTGATGACATCAATCGTGATTCCTCGCGTCAAAGAAAAATTCTTTCGTTCCAAGATCATGATGTTATGACTAATTCAAAGACTAATGATCTGTGCTTACCTGATGACAAGTTGGAAGAAAAGCCAAAGCCAAACACTTTGATATCTAAGGAGTCCTTGAATTTCTTTTCCTTTGATGATCCTGATGAGAGTAAAGTAGGTCATTCCTTTATTTCAAGTGAAGAGTCTGTTACACTTCAAACTTCCAATGATACACTGATGAATGATTCCACTGAATCAAGCACTACTGGTATGAGTACGACAAACACAACTGACACATTGGAGGAGCATTACTCGAGGACTGACCAACTGATTCCAGCTAATATTTCAGCTGATATTTGGAGGCTTAGCTATAAAATGTTTGATAGCAACATTCAGAATCAAACAGTAAAAGATACCTTTGATGAAAAACTTGATCCTAAGTTTTCTGATGAAATTGATGATGAAGTTCCAGCAATTCGAACAAAAACAAATGTTCCAGTGCATCATGAAGAGTCCCCTGTATGTGAAGTAGATGCTGCTGCTGATGATGATGGTGAAGAAGCTTCTAGGGAGGATGGGGCCAGTCCTGCAGGCATATTCAGACCACTGTCAGTTTTAGGCCTGCCTCAGAAAGATCTGTCAAATAGAAGGCTTTCTTTGGAGTCAAGAGGAAGTAGTGACTTTATCATTGAAACAGAAGAGGTACTGATAGCTTCATCAAGAGGGGATGAAGTCATGCCTGAAAACATTGTTGGTGGATTACCTACAAACAATAACATTCCTGAATCGGAGACTTTTACCACGGAGACTGGATATCATCAAACCGAGTCAAATGTTGTTGAACCACAAGGTGATGTAGAAGAGGAGACTTACTGTTCACTTGCACACCCATCTGGACCTTCAGAAGAACCACCTAACGCCAATAACACACATAAAGGACAAGGAGATATGAAAGTAATCAACTCTCTCAGTTGTACCAATCCCAGTCTAGAAAATCCAGAACTTTCTGATTATTTGGGAAATGTAAATATGAATGCTTTGATAGATGTTGTGGATGATTCACCAGTGGACATTGACTATACAAAGAGTGGGAAGTCCAAACAAACATCCTATCAACTTGTGTTGAATGAAGAACATGATGAGCCTGAAAGTAGGAATGTAGAGAATGGTAATGATGCAGACAGAGTGACCAAGGTTCCAGATGATAAGAAAGACAGAACTAAACGTGGAGTCACAGGTCTTGAGGACAAATGTGAGTTGAACATTCCTGCCTGCAGCATTGTCCCTGAGCTTCAAAATATCAACATGAGTGCTGATGGTATGACTTGCTTGAATGAAGGATACCCACTTTCTGAACAAACAGGAAATACAAAAACTGTCACCTTTGTTGATGGAGGTCTGCCTGAAGAAGACATTCTTACTTTGGATTCGGCACCTAAAGAGGCTGGAAATGTTGTTGAACCACAAGGCAGTCATGGAGAAAGATTCACAAGAAAGGCTATCTTGAAATCAGAAGTAATTATGCCTGAATTAAGCAATCGTCAGAATAGTGACAAGCAGGTGGACTTGAACCCCCATCAGTCAGAACACAAAGAAACATCTGTGACTGCAACACCATTGCAAGCAAATATTAATCGTGTTACAGAGACAGAAGCCCAGACAGGTGTGTCTGAACAGGTTGATGAGTCTGAAGTTACAAGAGCAGCAATTACAAACCATGGCCATCACAGACAGTCAACAAGTTTGCATGGGCCGACAGTCATCACAGATGCAGAGGCCCAGAGAGGAGTGTCTGAGAAGGTTGATGAGTCTGAAGATGCAAGAGCAACAAACCTAAACCAAGGCCATCGCAGAGAGTCAACAGATTTGCATTTACCGACAGTCATCACAGTTGCAGAGGCCCAGAGAGGAGTGTCTGAGAAGGTTGATGAGTCTGAAGATGCAAGAGCAACAAACCCAAACCATGGCCATCGCAGAGAGTCAACAAGTTTGCATGGACAGACAGTCATCACAGTTGCAGAGTCCCAGAGAGGAGTGTCTGAACAGGTTGATGAGTCTGAAGTTACAAGAGCAGCAAATCCAAACCATGGTCATCGCAGACAGTCAACAAGTTTGCATGGGCCGACAGTCATCACAGTTGCAGAGGCCCAGAGAGAAGTGTCTGAGAAGGTTGATGAGCCTGAAGTTACAAGAGCAGCGAATCCAAACCATGGCCATCCCAGAGAGTCAACAAGTTTGCATGGGCCGACAGTCATCACAGTTGCAGAGGCCCAGAGAGGAGTGTCTGAGAAGGTTGATGAGCCTGAAGTTACAAGAGCAGCAAACCCAAACCATGGCCATCGCAGAGAGTCAACAAGTTTGCATGGGCCGACAGTCATCACGGTTGCAGAGAAAGGACAAGATTCAGGAGCTGTAGCCATCTTTCAAAGAAGCAATGAAGCAGTGGATGGGCAGGTTGAATTGACATCACAACACCAAGTGATTGTAGTGTCAGAACGTGAAGGGCTGCCTGATGCGGCAACCGATGAAGATGTTATACAGGGGGAACAACAGAACAGGAGGAGTCCACCCCGAAATGAGGAGAAAGAGGAGAAGAAGGAGGTTGAGTCTGAGCAACATTCTATGGACACTGTAAATGCTCATGCAAAAGAAAGCAACGATCAATTGTCAGATGAAGCTTTTGTTCTGAAGCCTATGGCAATATCGGAGACAGATGGTGTGTCAAGTGTTCAAGAGACTGTTTCTTCGTGTCTGAATGGTGATTTGACCGTTGGCAGGCCACAGACAAGCACAACTAAACATGGTGGAATGTCAGTGTCTGATAACATGGCTGAGTCAGATGCGCAATCTCTGTCTGATTCTGAAAGAGGATTGCATTCGGAACAGATGTCTGGACATAGGATCATCCTTGTGTCTGAGAATATCCCAACCCCTGTTGCCAAGGCGAAGGTCATTGAGAGACACCCAGGTGGACCCAGAGTTATTCTAGTGTCGGAAAAGTCCCAAGTGTAAAACTGTCAACTTTGGCATATCATTATTATTTTACCGAAAGGTTAAGCTGAATAATTTTTGGCAGGATTTTTCATATATGACCTGATGCATACCAAGCATTTATAGATAGATTTGACTGAATAATTTAAGTATAGTTTACTTTTTATTGTTTTCCATGTTTGGATGTGAAATAAAAGAATTAGTCCTCTGTTAAACAGGAAAACCTGGCTTTTGGAAGATTACATACAAGTCATACCCATTTTTTAAGAAAAGAGTAACCGTTCTTTCTGTGTTGACTGAATGCCATATCAGCAATTAGTTAAAAGCAAAGTAAGACTAACCTAATTGTATTTTTATTCCACATATTTGAACATTTGAGTTGCTGTGTCCATAAACTAAGTAAGTGAAAAGAAAACCATCTTATAAAAGTCAGTTAAAGATGGTGCTGGATGCAAGCAAAACATTCACAGTAAAACCTTGTGAATCCAAATGATGCCATTCACAGTGAAATTGGGGCGGTCGGGTAGCCTAGCTCGTCACCCCGAAGACCCGGGTTCGATTCCCGACATAGGTGCAATGTGTGAAGCCTATTTCTGGTTTTCCCCGATGTGATATTGCTGGAATATTGCTAAAAGCGGCGTAAAACCATAACACGCGACTCACAGTGAAATTGACTGGATTAATTAATTTGTAGACATTTGAAAAGCAATCTTTCAGAAGGTAGGATCCAGATTAACAAGGGTCTACTGTATTCAGGTTCCCAGAAGTAATCCTCCAGAAGGTGGTGTTTCTTGGCTAATTTCATAGTGTTGCACATCCTACAGTCCACATTAACAAGGGTCTTCTGTATTGAGTGTGCAGCAACCACTGCATGGTGACACTACCCTGTGTGTTTGTTCAGAGACCATATACAGTCAGGTCCCGTTAATCCGACATCGATGGTTGCATATGATTATGTCGGATTAACGAGTATGTCGGATAAACAAAATTTAGTAGTGATCGAAAATCGGACAACTACACGATAGATAAGTTTCAAACACGTAATAAAAAGTATTAAATAAATATTCATATTGTTATGTTACATTGTTGGCGGAATCAAGCAACCTCTAAAGTTTAACACAAAACAAACTTTGCGGACTGTATGACTTATTCAGAAGCATGTGATTTATCCTGTTTTCTTTATTCAAATCATTAATTGTTTATTGTTAAGTAAGTTTATCTCTGCAGCCGTTGAAATATGTAACTACCAGCCGATTCGTTCGTCTCGCATCAAAACACGGGCTGTGTATTCGCGGGCAGATGACCACGGAGTACGCTGATCACTGTGTCGGATTAACGAGACTGATTAATGAGTGATTTCGGTAATTTGTGGCAAATAAGGTGTGTCGGAGTCGGAATGCGAGACTGTTGGATTAACGGGTCTAAATAGCATTGATTTAATCGGTTCCCATCATTAGTGTCGGATAAAGCTGATTGTCGGATTAACGAGTTTTGGTCAAACGAGACTTGACTGTACTGAAGGACAGGCCTCAGGGCTAATTAGTAACTGATCACCGCCGTATATGGTCTCTGGTTTGTTGCCCTTTCGTGTGTTTGATGTTGACACATTTTTTATTGATTGGGTATTATGTTTTCAGTATGTCTTTTTCATTTACATTGACAACATTATTCTGTCTTTATCATATTTATTGTTGAATTGTTTTGGGACTGGGATTTCAATTTTTGTCTACCATATTGCATTTGATTCCATTGAGTACATATACCTCTTATGGAAATGTATACTTATGTGTTGATATGAATTGTTGATATTGCATGGCATTATCAACTACCGTTTGTTCAAACAAGTCACTCACAGCCTGCACCTGGATACTCATGCCCTTCTCACCTTACTGTACCCCAAAGTGGATTCCACGTAGATAGAATTTGGTCCCCAGCAACCTATGCTGTTGATTAGAGGCAATTTAGGACTGGTGGTCAGGCTTGACAATCTCATTAAAATCATATCTTAGTTCTTGCTACTGCTAAATGAAGATCTGAGGACATCCCATTGCAGGTCATGTCAGAACGACCTTTAATCTGACCAATCAGAGCACTGACCAATCAGATCATGAAAGTGACAGTTGGAATGTGACGTTTGATCGTGCAACCTCAAAAACACACACAGGGTATTCCGAATGACAGTTTTAGGCTTTATGTCTGTATTCATACAATCTAGACCATCTATTAGCCGTTCCAGAATGTTCATTTGTTCAGTTTTAATTCTTTAATTGAGTATATGTCCAAATATGTTTCGAAGGCGTAGTCGCCAGTTTGAAACTCGTGCCGTAACGCTCGATTAAGCTGCCTTCTGATTGGCTGATGTCGAATGTTAGTCATTCCATTGGTGGGTCAAAGTTCCTGAAAGGTTGGTCTGACGTGACCCGTAATGGGATGTCCTCAGATCTTTGTTTAGCAGTAGCGAGAACTAAGATCTGATTTGAATGAGATTGTCGGGCTCGGTGACTTGTTTGAAGGCGTGTCATCACTCCCTTGATGGAGAGGATCATTGCTCATGATATCTATCACTTGATTGTCTGGTCCATCATCATGTGGCTGGAATATTGTTGAGTACAGCATTAACGAACAATCAAACACTCATATTCCTTATCAAAAGTTGAGAAGTATGGTTTTGTTCTTCTGAACAGCGATGATAATCACGGAATATTTTATTACCTCCAATTTTACAAAGAATATTTACAACGAATGAAAACTTGCTCATACTGATTTAGTCATATGAAATATATGCAAGACAATATTCAGTCAAAACTTACCACAAATGAACTTCTTAGATTTGTGTGAAAACTGAACATATTATCACTAGCTATAATACTCTATATGTGATGGGAGTGATGTAGAGATGTTATGATACACTTCTCACGATACAATACATATCTCGGAAGTAGGTTGCGATATATGTAAACTTGAAAACTGCCTTGCTCAGAGAAATGTTGAAATGTTCAGAATCAATAGAAGAAGGTAGAACTGTGTGGAGAATTTAGGTAGAAGGTCTTGAGACCTCCAGTAGGTACAAGAAGATACAACTTTGTACTGAACTCATATTTTATGAGTAACTTGCATGCAGTTTTTTACATCACTTGTATATAATTGTATTGTTTTGTATCAATTCATGAAATGATACTTGCATGTTTTACATGGTACTTGTATCGTGGGTAGAATAGGTCTTTAGCAGCCCATGCTTGCCGTAAGAGGTGACGAACGGGATCGGGTGGTCAGACTCGCTGACTTGGTTGATGCTTGTCATCGTTTTCCAATTGTGTGAATCGATGCTCATGATGTCAACCACTGGATTATCTTGTCCAGACTCAATATTTACAGACCGCCATCATATAGCTGGAATATTGCTGAGAGCGGCGTTAAACAACAAATATACAAACAAACCTGGCGTAAAGTATTGGGATACATCAAACATTGGGTGAATCGTGACAGTAGGAGTGCAGTGCTCCAAGAGTGGTGGTGTTTAACTTGTTCCTATAGTGTAGTTAATGTATTTAACTCATCAACAGCTGTATGCTATCTGTGATATGTAGAAGCCATGAATGTTGTTAAGACCAAAGAATGTATTGTGTAATAGATCACAGTGTCTTCTCACTCTGTGCTCACAGGGGGCACGGGTGGCCCAGTCGACTAAGGCGGCACGATTCGCTGTGCAGAATTGCGTCCCTTGAGCACACCAGAAACCTATGATTGTGGGTTTGAATCTCGGTTCGGCCCGATTATGTTTCTAGGTTTGTCAGCACCAAACCTGTGCTCATGGGTTTCACCAAAGTGGTAAACGTCTGAGACCTGCATCACTTCGGGCTTTCCTCCCACATTAAGCTGACACGCAGCGATATAACTGGAATACTGTTAAAAGCGGAGTTAAACCCAACTCACTCACTCACTCTGTGCTCACCAGCATGACTGTAATGTATGAGTGAGTCAGGTTGAAGGCCGTTTGGACAGGGATTCAGCTTTATCATGACATGTTCTTCATGTGGGTGGGAAGCCCCAAACTGTGCTAGTATCTGATGTTCATCCTTTTGGTGAAACCAACAAGTGTGTGAATGGTGCTGACAAACCAAGGATCAACTTATGGGCAAATCGGGAGTTTGGACTCTTTTAACATATTCCACCAGAAGGTGTTCCTCAAATGGTACCCGGATTGGGAATCGATCCCAGCTATTCAGCCAATAATTCAAAAACAAATCTCTCTGTGTAAGATTGGAAGAAAACAGTGTTGGAATTCTTTGGATGAGGTGGTCCTGCTACCTTGATGTCCTGAGAGTTGAGGATCCCATGGTTACAGTGGTTGTCCTATCTGACTGTGTGACATCCTACCCGAGCAGTGTGGACTGCAGACAACATGACCCAGACTTGGTTAGTTATTGGCAGACAACCTGACTAAGACATCAATTATAGGCTACTGTGATATAGCTGAAATATTGCTGACTTAGTTTATTGGGGTGTGGTATTTCCTGCTGTGGAATATTTTGACCAGGACATGTGCAACTTCAATTTGTTTGTTTATTATCTTGAGTGTTGTCTGTCGACCCTTCTATCAACCCATTCAGAAGGATTAAAAGCAGACATTTATTTAACAAATCCTAACTTATGGCTGCTTGTTTGAAATCAAAGTGGGCAAAAATGTTGTGGGTGATATGCAATTTTCCAAGACTAGAAAATGATCTTCAGTGTCATTTTTACCAGTATTGTCTCCAATCAAACTCCAAGGCCCCTCTATCACATATTAAATGACTGTCTGTCCCTTACCTGTTAGTTTCCCTCTTCTCCCCTATGAGGATCAACGATTGGTTATAATGCCAAGAAAACATTGATATTGATCTGTATCTATTTTCGTCTGTGAATACCAAAGATGTATGGAAATGGAGACTATTCCTAGTGTAAAGACCCATGAAGATCCGGATTAGAACAGGTCTTCAGCAACCCATGCTTGCCGTAAAAGGTGACTATGTTGTCGTAAGAGTTGACTAATGGGATCGGGTGGTCAGGCTCACGGACTTGGTTGATGCATGTCATCGAATCCCCATTGGGTAGATCGATGCTCATGATGTCAATCACTGGATTGTCTGGTCCAGACTCGATTACTCACAGCCCACTGTCATAGCTGGTATATTGCTGAGTGCAGAGTTAAACAACAAATAAACAAACAAACCTGGCTAAAGCAAGAAAGTACTGAAGGAGAGAACACTTGTTTCATAGAATAGAATCTGATCAATGCACCTACCGTATTCGACGTAATAAGCGCCCCGCTCTAATAAGCGCCCATGGCGATATTTGCTAATATATTGGCTAGTGAGCAATCCCAATTCGCACCCCTTCCAATTGATCAATGTACACAAGACTTATTTATTAGCGTATAATACACACTTGTGTGTTATATGCACCCTTAATTATGGGGAATGTAATTCTGGAAAAATATATCTGTCGTACATAAACATTTCAGACTGTCAGCATAAACCACGAAATTTAGCTTTCAACGCTGTTTTTTCCACCAAAATAATATTCGAATAAGAGCCCCCTATTTCTCATTTTGAGGGCACCCAGGGCGTTACTACGTCGAATACGGTATGTGTTTGGTCATTTTCAAATTTTTATGTAAGTATAGATCTGGGGATTGTTGTCTTAAAACACGTATAGTGTTTCACCAGCATGGGAGATATGAGACAGGATGGTGTACGGTCCTTTTTCGCTGAGGTTTGATGTTTGCCTTTTATAATGCATTGAATTTTTTTGAAAAAATGTGATATTTTAATAAGAAATATTTCAAATATTGTATCGTTTATGAGAAAGTATTGTGATGTTCATGAAAAATGTTTTGTGATGTTTATGGGAAAATATAACATTGTTTATGAGAAAGTCTTTTTGTTTATAAGAAAGTATTGTGATTTCTACGAGAAATTATTTTGTTTATGAGTAATTATTGCGATGTTTATGAAAACATTGCGATTTGATGAGAAGGTGTAATGTTTCTCAGAAGTTACAGAAATTTTTTTTATGACACATTGTTTTGTTCATGAGAAAGCATAGAGATCGACATGGGAGAATGTATTGTGATGTTTATGAGAAAGGATTGTAATGCTCATGAGAAAGGATTGTGAAGTTCGTGAGAAAGGTTTGTAGTGTTCACGATAAGGGACGTAATGACAGAAGCGTCTTTCATCAATCTCATTAAAATCAGATCTTAGTTCTCGCAACTGCTAAACAAAGATCTGAGGACATCCCATTATGGGTCACGTCAGAACGACCTTTCATACAACCAATCAGAGCGTTGCTTACCAGATCATGTCATCGTGACAGTCCGAATGTGCTTTCTCATCATGCAGCCTTGAAAACTTTAAAACGGGGTATTCTGAATGAGTTACGGGCTTAACGACTGAATCTATACAATCTAGACCATATATTTAGCCATTCGAGAATGTTCTTTTGTTTAGGTTTCACATTTTTAATTGAGAATTTGTCAAAATATGTTTCGAAGCGTAGTCACCAATTTGAAATTAGTGCCGTAAAGCACGAGAAAGCTGCCTTCTGATTGGCTAATGTTGACTTCTTGTCAGTAATTCCATTGGTCGGTCAGAGTTCGTGAAAGGTCGGTCTGTAATGGGATGTCCTCAGATCTTTGTTTAGCGGCTGTGATTTTGATGAGATTGTGTCTTTCATTGTGTGATCATATCACTAAAAGTGTGAGTACTGAGTGGTGATGGTAACTAGGGCACAAGTGTTGTTATCCTGTGGTGATTCACATTGTTTTCAGTGTTGGGTATTACCTTCCACAAAAGAGTACTCACTTATTTCACTGACAGTACAACACAGTGGTCATTTGTTTGTTTTAACATGTCATCAATTGTTGATGTTTGCTGTCTGCTGTGATACCAATAAAACCTATACAATATCTGCCATAGTTAGTGTGCAGTTTATACCAGAGGAGGGGGTGGGGTGAAAATAGCAAAAAGGTCGTTTTGGAAGTAGTCTGTCTCCCAGACTACAGAGATTGAATTACAAAAGGAGCTTAACTCAAGTCTAGAATGGTTGGGCAAGTCTAGATTGCCTCAGCTGTAGGAATAAAATTAAGCTTTCTCCTAGGCTCGATTTTGATTCCATTTTGTTCATATATATCTTTAAATAAGATGACTTTAATTTTGGTACTGAGAGTAAAAGTGCTTTTACAAGAAAAATAAAGAGTATATGCTAAAGAAGGTAGAGTTATGCAAAAGAAGAGGGAGTTTATGCAAGAGAAGGTAGAGTTATGCTAAAGAAGATGGAGTTTATGCAAGAGAAGGTATCTATGAAAAAGAAGAGGGAGTTTATGCAAGAGAAGGTATCTATGAAAAAGAAGAGGGAGTTTATGCAAGAGAAGGTGTAGTTATGCTAACGAAGAGGGAGTTTATGCAAGAAAAGGTACAGTTATGCAAAAGAAGAGGGAGTTCATGCAAGAGAAGGTTGAGTTATGCAAAAGAAGAGGGAGTTTATGCAAGAGAAGGTAGAGTTATGCTAAAAGAAGAGGGAGTTTATGCAAGAGAGGGAACAATTTATTTTATGCAAAAAAGGGTGAGGGAGGAGGGAGTTTATACAAAAGAAGGGAAGATTTTTGGGCTATGCAATAAAGGTTATGCAAGAGAAAGAAAGTGTTAATGAAAGAGAAGAATTGAGTAAATGCAAATGAAAATAGTGGGTATACAAGAGAAGAGAAGAATGTCTACAAGAGAATGAGGAGTTCATGCAAGGGGAGAGGATGTTTATGGAAGCAAAAGAAGACATTGGTCCATGTGTTCAATACAGGGTAGCATGCCAACCACTGGTTTGTCTGCTCCAAACTCCCTATGTTGTGTCTGCAAAGTAGATGTGAACACTTAATTGTATAATAAATATTTACATCAAATGAAATAAGTAAGGCCTTACATTAATTTGCTTAATTCATGGACCCGCCTATCCATAAAATAAAATAAATCTGAATGTCAAGGCTTGTTTTCGCCGACGATAAAAATCGCTTTGACAATAAAAATGACAATGAATTGCCGCTGTCAGATTGAAACTATTTACAAGGTGAGGTGAGGTGAAATGGGGTTTAACGTCGCGTCCAAGATTATGGCACTTATATAGCGACGTGCATGTACGTGTGTGTGTTTGTGTGGCTGCTTGTACTAGTCCGGACTGATGCCGATTTATCGTGCTAGCTTACTGAGATACCATGCCGCAGTTTAACATGAATACCCCACACAGACACAGTATACTGACTCCGAGTCAGTCCTTGTTTTAGCCCCTTAATGCCGAGCACCAGTCAGGGTAACAAGTACCATCTTTTAACGTCTTTTGGTATGACGCGGCCGGGATTCGAACCTTCCTCTCTCCGGGCGGACGCTCTACCACTAGACCACGGAGGCGGTCACTATTTACAAGGATCCAAACCAGGGCAAGATGTTTTACATTTTACTACCTACCGATTCAAAATACAATTTAAGATGATTAAAAACAATCCTGTAAAATCCATTTCTGTCAACCGACGACATTAAAACGGTCTGAAGTAAATGTAAGGATGAAATCTATAGAATCACTCCGGTTATGTGATGAACAATCCAAGACAGATAAGGACATTTGTGTCTCAGATATGTCGCCTTACATTTTACCTTTTTTTATTTTTGCAGTGAACTTGTTCGTTTAACAGGACAACGTAGTCATATAAACAAAATTCGATGTTTATGAAATACAAGAGTTAGCCTTGACAAATAAGTCCCAAACTTTAATATGCTATAGTGCAGATTTTAAGACATCAACTTAAAGAAATATAGAATATTAATACACAATGAGCATTGTAATATTCAAACCGATATTCCAATAAATGTTATAATAATTACAATAAGGTTAACCACAGGACTGTTCAACAATGGCAGTTTGTCCCTCCTTTAGTCAGATTGTAAAGATACCGGCTCTGTGTCGAGAAGAGGGGACTTAATATAGAAGACCATGAATGGTCGTACAACTGACCCGGCTGTATCCGGCTGATAAGAGGAACCGGATCTCTGTAACCGGAACTGACCGAGCAAGCGTTCAGCCTCATTCAAAAGGTCAAGCATTGTGGGCGGATCCGCGAACTGTCCAAAAGTTTGTAAACTTTACTTCAAGAAGCAGTGTTGTGCTGGGTGATAATCATGAATATTTGGATAGTTCTTTCGTTGTGTATCGTAAGTATTTCTTTGTTGTTGTTGTTGTTTTCGTGTTGTTTCTATCTGGTAAACCTGTGTTACTCTTTCGACTTTGAATCTAACTAAGAAACAAATACACATTGCGTTGATTGTCAAGACACTTCTTCACATTTCACCTTCAGATCTCTTAAAAATGTTTTCTATCACAAGTATGGTAATTTACGGTAATTTATGTTAATTTCAAAGAAAGTTGGTGTTACTAGTGGGATAACATTCATGATTCATATGTGATATATGCGATATTAAATCCTTTGTTCTTTGACGTTCTGGGGCGGTCGGGTGGCCTAGTAGTTAAAGCGTTCGCTCGTCACGCCGAAGACCCGGGTTCGAATCCCGACATGGGTACATTTCTGGTGTCCCCCGCCGTGATATTGCTGGAATATTGCTAAAAGCGGCGTAAAACCATACTCACTCACTCACTCTTTGACGTTCTATTTAAACCATATATGCCCTAGATAAAGTTCTTTTCACCAGCATCCATTTCACTGTCTGTTCACTCAGTCCTAAATACATGTAAGGTGATCTCGGTGAGCATTGAGAGGAATCCATATTGAATTTACTAGTTCACGTGACTATCACATTTAACTACAAAACCGTGCGGTTATCTCGACCCTTGTTTAAATGTTGCTCACTGTCAAATTGTGGTTTGCACGCCGACACTATATTTCTACCCATAAGGTGTCAACTAAAACTGGAGGACTGTTCACAAGGGACCGCCTCCGTGGTCTAGTGGTAGAGCGTCCGCCCGGAGAGCGGAAGGTCCGGGGTTCGAATCCCGGCCGCGTCATACCAAGAGACGTTAAAAGGTGGTACTTGTTGTTGTCCTGTCTGGCGCTCGACATTAAGGGGCTAAAACAAGGACTGGTCGGCTCGGAGTCAGTATACTGTGTCTGAGGGGGGGTATTCATTTTAAACTGCGGCATGGTATCTCAGTGGGCTAGCATTATAAATCGGCATCAGTCCGGACTAGTACAAGCAGCCACACACACGTGCATCCCCCTATCGATGAATGTTATAAGTGCAATAATCACCTCACCTCACCTGTTCACAAGGGCGTTAAACCCAACGCGCTCGCTACTAATTTGGGGAACATGACATTTAAGAAAAGACCACTTTATTGCTATAAATTGGCGGTCACAAGTTCGCGGTGCATGGTCATATTGTCACCAAAAAGAAATTTGCTTTCGGTGCCTCACGTGTGTTAATAAATATTATCCCGAAATATCTTGTTTGGACATTATAACCATTGCTTTGAATAACCCCAAGGTTGCATACTCCTCATTCCTCGAAGCCCAACCGGTTGTGAGGGCCCTTTTTCCTTTCGAGCCTGGTTCTCTGGGTATGCTGCGCTGGCGCTACATTGAGCACCAGCGCAGCAGACCCAGGGCGTTCCCTTTCTTAAATATGATCAATGTATCACGGGACTACTTTTGGTCTGATTCCTGGATGTCTGTACGCGGATCGGGTGCATTCGTCACAACTCGCCCCTTTCCGTAACCTACAAGGAGACTCGTCCCCCTATCGATGAATGTTATGTGCGAAAATACGACAAACCAATCAGAATGCGTGTATGATTTCAAAGTACTTCGTCAAAGAAATAATTTTAACTAATCTAAAAATATACCCAAGACACAGTTAAATGTGTTCAATCATACTGACAGTGTATAATTCCGCAAGTCCCGATATGCTTTAAATTGCATCAGAAATATATATGATATATTGGGAAATATATGTGAACCATTACGCAACGAATTCACAATTGTTTTAGGTATGCCCGTTTGCGCTAAGACGGAACCCGGTCGCAAAAATGGCCACGAGAGGGGCTCGAGTCGCTATTCGGCTTGTCCCGGAATAAAACGAGTTGGTCACGAATGGGATCGGGTGGTCAGGCTTGCTTAATTGGTTGATGCATGTCATCGTGTCTCAATTGTGTGGATCGATGATCATGATGTCGATCACTGGGTTGCCTGGTCCAGACTCGATTATTTACAGACCACTGTCATACAGCTGGAATATTGCTGATTGCAGCGTTAAACAACAAACAAACAAACAAACAAAGCTTAACAGACCAATGTCGACCTGACAATTGAACCCGTGGATCTGCATGGTCCGTGCAGTCATTAACAACTGGAAGGGTGTAAGGTGAAGTGGTAAGTAATTTAAATCAAGTAAATCTTGAGGAAATTGATAGTCGTGCATGGTCAGCAAATTCACAGGAAATCAGGATAAGTGGTTACAATTACATAAATATCCGAATTGGACCCAATAATAAACGGATAAAGGTATTTGTGTGTCCTGGTAGTTGTGAAGATTCAGGGTAGAATAGGTCTTCAGCAACCCATGCTTGCTGTAAAAGGCGACTATGCTTGTTGTAAGAGGCGACTAACGGGATCGGGTGGTCAGGATCGCTGACTTGGTTAATGCATGTCATCGTATCCCCATTGCGTAGATCGATGCTCATGATGTTAATCACTGGATTGTCTGGTCCAGACTCGATCATTTACAGACCGCCGTCGTATAGCTAGAATATTGCTGAGTGCTGCGTTAAACAACAAACAAACAACACAGACTTTGTGTGGATAGTATGATGTTGCGTTACTTTTAACCTCTAGTACATATGTAAGTTCACTTTAATGTTCAGGAACACCAAACTCAGGACTAAAATGCCCTGTCAAATTTTCAATAACGTATTTAGCGTGTGAAACGGATGCCCATCTATTCAGCTTTGTCTCTGAGAGAATGCGTCCATTTGTTAATAATTGTCGAAAGAGGATTTATATTTATTTACAGGTAGCTATGTCGCCGGCTGAGGAGGGTTTCCATTTATTTACAGGTAGATGTGTCGCCGGCTGGTAGCGTGGTGCGACACGTGGCACAAGCCATTAAAATTGTATACAGAAACAAATCTGAAACCATTGTCAATAAGGCACAAAAATCCATCTTTATCTTTATTCTACAAAATTGCAAATAATTTAGCACCAGCTTATCTCTGCTACCTAATCTCAGACAATGGTCCACTTGCACAAAGCGATCTTAGCGCTAAGACTATCGTAAGCCTATATTAAGGTATGGGAGTTACGATCATCTTAGCCGTAAGATCGCTTTGTGCAAGTAAGCCCAGGTTAAGGCTAGCAGCGAGCCTTAGAAACTCCTCAGATCTCCAAATACCAGTGAGCGAGTGAGTGAGTTGGGTTCCAGTTATATCTCGGCTTGTCAGCTGAATGTGGGAGGAAAGCCCGAAGTGATGCAGGTCTCAGACGTTTACCACTTGGGTGAAACCCACGAGCACGGGTATGGTGCTGACAAACCTAGAAACATAATCGGGGTGAACCGGGATTCGAACCCACAATCATAGGTTTCTGGCGTGCCCAAGGAACGCAACTCTGCACAGTGAATCGCGGCGCCTTAGACTGGGTTCGAATCCCGGTTCGACCCGATTATGTGTCTAGGTTTGTCAGCACCATACCCGTGCTCGTGGGTTTCACCGAAGTGGTAAACGTCTGAGACCTGCATCACTTCGGGCTTTCCTCCCACATTAAGCTGACACGCCGTGATGTAACTGGAATACTGTTAAACGTGGCGTTAAACTCACTCACTCACTAATACAGATTTTGGAACCAGATTCTGTCAAATTATCCACTGCAGCCTCAGACTCGGACGTAGTGACCTAACCGGACATAAATTTGATAGATGCATAACTGACAGCCCAGATTATTCCTGTGGTCACCACCATGAAGACCCGCCACACTACTTCTTTGTTTGTTGTAATTATGATCAAATTAGAAGCAACTTATTATTTTATATAAGAGGATATGATATAAATACAGTACTTTACGGATGTGTAGGCCTATCATCTGAAGCAAATCAGGAAATCCTTCTATCTGTCCATAATTTGATCACAAATTCTGGTAGATTTAAGCTTAAAAAATACAGTAAACTACGGTTATAACGAAGTCAAAGGGACCACTAATTTTAGTTCGTTATAACCGCAGTTCGTTATAAGCATATATACAGCACATATACAGCAAATGACCGAGACCATAAATAAAGTTCGTTATATCCGTCAGTTCGTTATAAGCGTGTTCGTTATAAACGTAGTTTAATGTACATCAAACTCTCACTTATAATATATATGTATCTTGTGTACATAATGTCGTACTTTATACTACGAATAACCCCATAGTTCTGACAATCAGGGGGCACGGGTGGCCCAGTCGTCTAAGGCGCCGCGATTCACTGTGCAGAGTTGCGTCCCTTGGGCACGCCAGAAACCTATGATCGTGGGTTAGAATCCCAGTTCACCCCGATTATGTTTCTAGGTTTGTCAGCACCATACCCGTGCTCGTGGGTTTCACCGAAGCGGTAAACGTTCGAGATCTGCATCACTTCGGGCTTTCCTCCCACATTAAGCTGACACGCCGCGATATAACTGGAATACTGTTAAAGGCGGCGTTAAACCCAACTCACTCACTAACTCTGACAATCAAAACCGGACACTGCTGATCATGCTTGATAACTGACTACCAAGGTATTTTTGTTTAAATATTTTGTAAACACCTCGACCATCTTTGTTTCCTGATTTCTATGTAGGGAGAGGCATTCAAAACAGCGCTGTCTAGTTCACCGATCAAATTTTTTAGTTGAAACAAAAATATATTTAAACAATCTGTGTCGCCGGCTGATGGGCATCCCGTTTTTTTTGCAGGTAGCTGTGTCGCCGGCTGATGACGGGCCATGCTTTGAGTTCAGTGGAAACAGTTCTTATCTGGAGTTTGAACCCGAAAACTTTGATCTGTATGACAGGTTGGTTCTTGTATTTCTTCGTGCGTGCGTGCGTGCGTGCGTGCGTGCGTGCGTGCGTGCGTGCGTGCGTGCGTGCGTGCGTGCGTGCGTGATCGTTTATTGCTATCGGGTAACCCAGTCGTCTCAGGCAAAGCAATACTCTATGCCGTGTTACGTCCTTTGTGCGTCCCAGGTAGTGGGCACGAATCCCTGCTCGTGTGGATTATGTTTTAATTTTTTTCAGAACCGTACTCGTGTCCATGGGTCTCGCTAAAGTAGTAAACTTGCATGACCTGTATCACTTGAGGCTTTCCTCCCACATTAAGCTGACACGCTGTGATATAACTGGAATACTGTTCAAAGCGGCGTTAAACCCAACTCACTCACTCATCCCACATCAAACTGACACGTCGTGATGTAACTGGAATACTGTTCAAAGCGGCGTTAAACCAAGGTCACATACTCACTCCCACATCAAGCTGACACGCCGTGATATAACTGGAATACTTTTCAAAGCGACGTTTAACCCATCTTCCCGAGGTAATTGACTATAAAAGTCCAGTTTCCACCCTTGCCGAACTTAACTAGGCTGAAATTCATGGGCTCTGCCGTAGCGCCACCACTGGCTATTACGAGTTATGTCCCTTCTAAGCCTCTCCTTTAGACCAATCATATTCCACCTCTCGTATCACTTGCATTTGCAAGTGACACCGAGTCAAGACGATCTGATCGATAATCAAGGTCTATGTTGTGATAAAACGGGTCTTACATCGCGCAATGCGTGAGCACCTTATATTAAAACATGAAAAGATTTGGAAAATATCTGTTGACAACGAGTTGGCGGTGCACATGCTTTGAAAATCCTGCAATCGACCGAAATCTGCACGACAGTTTACGAACCGGATTTCGAATTCGTTGCACGATTTTGATTGGACTATGCATGGACTCGTTAGTCCAGCCAAAATGTAACTCCATAATACCAGCCTAGTTCGGCAAGGGTGGAAACTGGACTTTTAAAGTCAGTTAACTCACTTGCCTCGGGAAGATGCGTTTAACCACAATTCCTCACTCACTCCCACATCAAGCTAACACGTCGTGATATAACTGGAATACTGTTCAATGCGGCGTTAAATCAAGGTCACACACTGCTCCCACGTCAAGCTGACACGCTGTGATATAACTGGAATACTGGTCAAACCAAAATCACTCATTGCAGGACAATTGTGATAAATCAATAGATCTATCAACCACTAACTCCTAAATAGATATCCAAATTTTTGAGTCAGCGTTCTGTACGTGTTTCAGCGCTCACTACAAACTGAGCTTCAAGACCATCCAGCAGAACGGCATCCTCCTGTATGCCCGCGGCTCCCACGACTACGAGGCCATCTACATCCGCGGCGGCAAGCTCATCTATGACCTCTACAACCCCACGTCAGGCGGCGCCGGGGGCACGTTCGGGGTGCACTTTGAGAGCGATTATCTCGTTAACAACGACACATGGGTTTCGGTAAGGACTGATCCTGAATCATTTTTGGTTGAATGGTTGAATGGAGCCACTCAACGGATTCAACCAGAGCCGAAAGAGATAATCATAAGATGAAATACAGATATTTTAAATTTATTATATTTTACCCGATTGTTCTTTCTTTGATGAATTGGGAAACTTTAAAAAGAGACATCTGCTGAAATAAAAGAAAACTTGTTGGATGATAATAGTTATTTTACATAACCCCTTATAAAGAACACTTTTATTTTAGAGCACACGACCCGTGAAGGTCTGGGTTAGAATAGATCTTCAGCAACCCATGCTTGCCGTAAAAGGTGACGATGCTTGTCGTAAAAGGCGACTAACGAGATCGGGTGGTCAGGCTCGCTGACTTAATGCTGACGTTGAACAAACAAACAAACAATTATAAAGAGCACAATGCTACTGTGTTGCAAAACATTCATTTGCGAACATACATTGCTCAAACGTTTTTTTCTTTACTTAAAAGCATCAGAATCTCTGCACTTGCACACAGCAGACGTTATTCAAAATTAACATGTCGTTTTTAGTTAATTCTTTTTAGTAAATGTGCTATCGTGTGCCTGGATTTCTGGTCTATCTCTTGGTTGCGGTTTGTTTATATACCGCCGTCAAAGGCAAGACTACTGCTGTGCGGTGTCGGGGAACAAACACGTCCTTTTTTATGCAAACTGTGTGTATGGCGGTGATTCCGACAGGGCAGCACATGCTTATCCTGTTCGCGAACACCTGATCCATCAGACCGCCTCCGTGGTCTAGTGGTAGAGCGTCCGCACGGGGAGCGGAAGGTCCGGTGTTCGATCCCCGGCTGCGTCATACCAAAAGACGTTAAAAGATGGTACTTGTTGTTACTCTGTCTGGTGCTCGGCATTAAGGGGCTAAAACAACGACTGGTTGGCTCGGAGTCAGTATACTGTGTCTGAGTGGGGTATTCATGTTAAACTGCGGCATGGTATCTCAGTGATCTAGCGCTATAACGTGACGTTAAACTCATTTTCACCTCACCTCACCTCTTTATTCGGTACAGGTACTTACATCAATAGGTAGGTATGCCACAAAGTATATTTGCGCCATGTTGTTCCTCTGGATCAAAGCTATCTTGTTTTCACTGTACCTCGCTAACACGTAAGGTACATGCCATATGCATTGCATTTGCAACATACCAACCACAGTTTTGTATCTCGAATTAATGATGTAAGACGCCATTCTCCGGATATTCACGATATTTCCCCGAATGAAATTCTGCTTCTTCCATGAATGTGAAAAAGGAACGAAGTGATAAATGTCCAACTGTGGTATATATCGATTCGGGGCAAAACAGGCATACGACATACCTGCAATATAATTTGGTGCGCGGTGAGATTCCTTGTCCGCCGGTCCCTCTGCGGTCATGGGCTGCTGTAACCTCGAGTTCGAGCATCTTCCCCAGGCAAGGGAGTCTATAAAAGTCAAGTTTCCACCCTTGCCGAAATAGGCTGGATTTTCCGAGCTCGATCGAAGCGCCCTCAGTGTCTATTACGAGTTATGTCCCTTCTATGTCCCTTCTATTGACCAATCAGATTCCATCACTCATATCACTCGCATTTGCTTCAAACAAAATGGCGGCGCCCAGTCAGGACGATTTGATCGATAATCTAGGTCTCTTTTGCAATAAAACGGGTCTTACCCCGCGAAGTGCATTAAATCACTAAAGCACCTTATTTGAAAAACATGCAAAGATTTGCAAAATATCTGTCGCCGCCCAGTTGACGGTACACATCCTTTGCAGTCGACCGGTATCTGCACGATAAATTCCATGTTGTTTACGAACTTTATCTCTAGTTCGTTACGCGATTTTGAGTCGACTATGCATAGATTCGTTAGTCAAGTCAAAAACTCCAGGAAACATAAAAGAACATGGACAGTATGTTTACCCATGTCCCCTAAAGACCGCTGGAGTAAGTGAGTGAGTTGGGTTTAACGCCGCCTTTAACAGTATTCCAGTTATATCGCGGCGTGTCAGCTTAATGTGGGAGGAAAGCCCGAAGTGATGCAGGTCTTAGACGTTTACCACTTCGGTGAAACCCATGAGCACGGGTACGGTGCTGACAAACCTAGACACATAATCGGGGCGAACCAGGATTCGAACCAACAATCATAGGATTCTGGTGTGCCCAAGGGACGCAACTCTGCACAGTGAATCGCGGCGCCTTAGACGACTGGGCCACCCGTGCTCTCTCTCCCCTCCCCCCCCCCCCCCCCCCCCCCCCCGCACGCCCCCAAGACCGCTGGACAACTTATGATATGAAAAGACTGTTTAAGAGATAATATGAGGAAAAGAAGAACAAAAAAAATTATTTGGGTGGTGGTCGTGAATTAACTGGAATAAATCAAAGCACATTGAACCCAAATCACTCACTCACTGATTGTGCTGCAGGTGGAGGTGTTCCGTAACCGCCGCGTCCGCCGAGGTGTCGCCAGGATGCCCGGGCAGCAGCCCCCATTGATGTCTGGCCTCGTTCTGGAGTTCAATGGCGAAGAGGAGGAGCATGTGCAGGAAGTGACGTTAGTCGGGGTTCACATCCAAGGTCTCGTGTATGTCGGCGGCGCTGGACGAGATCTGGTGGGTAGATGGTGTTTATAATGTTTTTAATCCTACCTGTCACCACTTCAAGTACTGATCGTGGTACAGAGAGACTCTGCTCTGAGCTCTGGTCCCTATTAGGGAGCGGTCCTTCATTGTGAGGGAAGGGCTTGGTGGGATGAGGGGTGGAGGTGTCAGAGGTTTTTGAGACACTAATGTACTGAAAATAATAATTACCCTCCCCAAATGCTGGTCATATTTTTGGATGACCTTCCTCATGAACTTTTTTTCGTGACCCTTCCCGAAGAGACAAAATGCAAAAACACTTTATATTTTATGATAAAATGTCCTCCTTTTTTATGATAATATGTGTATTATTGTTTATGACCCTCGTCTAGAAAACTGGCATATGTCTTGTTGAGTTAACTGACCAAAAAGGTCCAGTTTCCACCCTTGCCGAAATAGGCTGGAATTTCGTGGCTCGGTCGAAGCGCCACTAGTGGTTATTACGAGTTATGTCCCTTCTATGTCCCTCCTATTGACCAATCAGATTCCACCTCTCATTTCACTTGCATTTGCTTCAAATAAAATGGCGGCGCCCAGTGAAGACGACCTGGTCGATAATCAAGATCTATATTGTGATAAAAAGAGTTTTACTTTGCAAAGTGCATAAAATCACGTGAGTACCTTAATTAAAAAAAATGAAGATTTTGAAAATATTTGTTGACGCTTAGTTGACCGTACACATGGTTTGCAAATCCTGCAGTCAACCGAAATCTGCAAGGCAGTTTACGAACCGGATGTCGATTTCGTTATGCGATTTTGATTGGACTATGCATAGACTCGTTAATCCAGCCTAGTTCGGCAAGGGTGGAAATTGGACTTTTACAGTCAGTTAACTCTCTTGCCTCGCGAAGATGTCAAATGCCCCAGCCTCTATTATCCAGTGTATTATATATTCTACTCTATTACTATGAGAACTTGTTACCCATTCGCCAGTATGTCTTCAGTTGGTGTCTGGTTCGAGTGAGTGAGTATGGTTTTACGCCGCTTTTAGCAATATTCCAGCAATATCACGGCGGGGGACACCAGAAATGGGCTTCACACATTGTACCCATGTCGAATATCGAACCCGGGTCTTCGGCGTGACGAGCGAACGCTTTAACCACTAGGCTACCCGACCGCCCCGTGTCTGGTTCGAAATTAGCCGTGGTATCATGGTACACCACGTGCGTTTGGTTATTAAAACAGGAGTCATCCGAATTAACATGCTCGTCCCTTTGCAATAATCTTGAACGCGACGTAAAACCCGCTTTCACTTTTTGTCATTAGGGGGCGGTGTGGTAGCCTAGTGGTTAAGGCGTTCGCTTGCACGTCGAAGACCTAGGTTCGATTTCCGACATGGGTACAATATGTGAAGCTCATTTCTGTTTTCCCCCGCCGTGCTATTGCTTGAATATTGCTAAAAGCGGCGTAAAACCAAACTCACCCACTCTTATTAGTAGGCATTCGGCAGGCTACAACCTACTGGGACAATGCTAAGTGGGTATTCAGAGGCGAAATCGTTCCTGTCTCGTTACAGAGTTTGTTATTTACTAGAAAGGTTATAATTTCTGTCTAAATTAATATAGATAATAAAGGAAATATTTGAGGTAGCAGACATTTAAAGTGTTGTTTTATTTGGGACTACAGTTTTGCTTCAGCCTGGTTCCCTGAGTATGCTGCGCTGGCGCGACACTGTAGCGCCAGCGCAGCATACCCAGGGAACCAGGCTGAGTTTTGCTTGAGCTCAATTTTAGATCTTAATACAAGAACCCACCTGTTTCAGAGCCCGACAGTCCGAGAGTTTAAAGGGAAGATCAGCGACATTTGGGAACTAAAGAATGACAAGCGTTTTGAAGACCCCTCCCGTAACAGCGGAGTGACCCGTTGCTTGCCCAACAGAGGCTCCGCATGAGGCGTCGCTACTACAGCACTGTGCGGAGTTTTTTGCCTGGTTGGGGATTTCGATTCTCAACATGCATTATTTTACCGACTTGCTTCGGAGTTTCATTGATAGTGTTAAATCAGAATAAGTTCAAAATATCGCCTTTAATCGTAGTTAATAATCTCTAGGTAAGTTATTTCCGAGAAAGGAAGGGGAATTCATCGACTGGTACTGTGTTTCATTCGCAGGTATCAGATAAATTGTTTTCGAAACACACTGAATTCCACAGGGTTTAAAATGCTGTCGGACGGACAAAATTCGACAAATGTTATTGATTCAAACCATATTGGCTTTGTATACAAATATCGTTGGTTTCTCTTTCTCGGGATTTAACATGTGCAGTTAATTGTTTATCAAATTGACTTTTTTAACATAAGGGTCGGGGCTAATGAGATTTCACTGTATAACTGTCTACATTTCTTTTTGTCTGCATTGTATCAGTTAAATGTGCGTGTTTAAATGTTTTACCACGGAGTCGGATGCATGACGCTGTTAGCATCGGAAGTTGAAGTGTTAACGCAACAATCAAAGGGAGGGAACTCAGTACGCATTAATAACCCGAAGACAACATAATTGCGAAGTGAACATTTTGTACAGATTTTACTCCTCTTCAAATACTCTGTATTCTGATAGCTAAATTCATAATTCTCATTTACTCAAAGTCAATTTTATTCGGATTCTGTACATTTATTGATTTCTTAATATTGATGTATGATTATATAAATATATGACTTGATATATGTTTGATCAATCGTCGAACTGTACACAACAAAATTAATTGGGGAAGTGGGCTTTGTTATTTCAAATAAATTGTATTCCACTTCAAAATAACAAATATATTAAGTGGGCAAATACATTACTTTCAAGTTAGTAGACGCGATAGAATTAATGATGGGAGTCTTGTATGCATTATTTGAAATAAAAAAAAAATGAAAGTATTTTATGAACGTTTTACTTGTGATAATTGGACACTTCCTCACATTTCTTGTGACAATGGACTCAATGTTGTGTTTTTGCAGTCCTTTTCAATTTGACAAACATCACTCAATAGTATCATGAATACGGTTCTTCGTTTCCGTCGCTGTGGCGTAGTCACAGTTGTATCACAAGCTCCATACAATCTAAGGGAGGTCGGGTAGCCTAGTGATTGAAGCGTTCTCTCGTCACGCCGAAGACCCAGGTTCGAATCCCGACATGGGTACAATGTGTGAAGCCCATTTCTGGTGTCCCCCGCCGTGATATTGCTGGAATATTGCTAAAAGCGGCGTAAAACCAAACTCACTCACTCAATCATACAATCAAACATGATACTTCTGAAAATTTTGACTGTTCGTACAGCGTTCATTGCAATGTTTGACTCATTGCTTCGTTATCTCCCGCCCTTTTCCCATTCGTGACCAACTCGTGTTATTCCGGGACAAGCCGAATCTTGCCGGTTACGGAAAGGGGCGACGAATGCCCTTTTCAAATTCCCAATTTCACAAATTGCTCAACGCCAGATATTCGGCCGATATTTTTAGTTAATAAATTACTTCTGAACTATTTAGTTAATTCTTCTGAACTAGATACCTTTGAACCATTATGGTGACGTCAGGTTCTTATTGACGCAGTGGATTCTGAGCCAGGACCCCCCATTACGATTCCGGGTGAGAGTTGGTCTTCAGCAAACCATGCTTGTTGTAAGAGGCGGCTAACGGGATCGGGTGGTCAACTCGCTGAATCTACAGATTCGAGTGATTTCGTCATTACGGAATGAATTGATTATTTTACCCTCGTTGCTTTGGAAAAAAAACCCAACGGTGACCGATGCAGGAAGATTACTAAAAAGAAAACCAATTCCTTCATATGTTTGTTTTGTTTGTTTGTGTGTTGTTTAACACCGCACTCAACAATATTCCAGCTATATGACGGCGGTCTGTAAATAATCGAGTCTGGACCAGATATTCCAGTAATTGACATCATGAGCATCGATCCACGCAATTGGGATGACATGCATCAACCAAGTAAGCGAGTCTGACCACCCGATCCCGTTAGTCGCCTCTTACAACAAGCATACTCGCCTTTTACGGCAAGTATGGTTTCCTGAAGACCTTTCCTACCCCGGATCTTCACGGGTCTTCTTCATATGAAATATCTATTTGTCAAAAATCACAAAAAAATATTTTGATCATGAATAAAAATACATAATGCTCAAATTATCTATCTGAAATATTTTTTTGAAATGCTTCACAAAAAAGATGTTGGTGATAAGTAAAAAAAACCTTCATAATACGAGCCAGATTAAATAGATTAGTGAGTGAGTATGGTTTTACGCCGCTTTTAGCAATATTCCAGCAATATCACGGCGGAGGACACCGGAAAATGGGCTTCACATTTGTACCCAAGTGGGGAATCGAACTCAGGTCTTCGGCGTGACGAGCGAACGCTTGAAGCATCAGGCGACCGCCTCCGTGGTCTAATGGTAGAGCGTCCGCCCGGAGAGCGGAAGGTCCGGGGTTCGATCCCCGGCCGCGTCATACCAAAAGACGTTAAAAGATGGTACTTGTTGTTACCCTGTCTGGAGCTCGGCATAAAGGGGCTAAAACCAGGACTGGTCGGCTCGGAGTCAGTATACTGAGTCTGAGTGGGGTATTCATGTTAAACTGCTGCATGGTATCTCAGTGGGCTAGACAATAAATCGGCATCAGTCCGGACGAGTACAAGCAGCCACACACACACACACACACACACACACACACATGCATGCACGTCTCTGTGTAAGTGCTATAATCTTGGACGCGAAGTTAAACCTCACATCACCTTAACCCAACCCCCCGAAAAAGAATAGAAAGAAGCCATATTTTGTTAAGCGAAACATGTCATTGCGCGCCACAGTTTTGCAATAACAGTCAAAACGTTGAAAGTTGATAAATTAGTGAAGGTTGTTGAATTCCAAACTCCTCACATCGTTATCTTGCTCCCTAAACCGAAGTATAACGAAGGCGTCGTGAGCGTGAATGGAGCTTGGTTATTATCGCAGACACGTGACCTCCAACTTCTCCTTACAACTGACAGAAAGGTGATGTTTGAAGTTGTAATGTATGCCTTTGAAACGATATTTGCGCCGCTAAGAATCCCGTCTACTTGAAGTAATATGGTACTGTCAGTTTCATTGGAGCAGGTGAATTGAACTCTTCGTTGAAGGCGCCATCATATCTGAAACAACCCGCCTCATTGAATACATTTACATACCACCCAAGAACCATGTCATATAAGAAATCGATTTGTCCGATATATATAAATATCTACATTTGATGTAAGAGGCCGCGAGAGAAGTGCGTCTCGCGAGACGCTTAACTGTTTTAGGAGGCACGGGTGGCTCAGTCGTCTAAGGCGCCGCGATTCGCTGTGCAGAGTTGCGTCCCTTGGGCACACCAGAAACCTATGATTGTGGGTTCGAATCCCGGTTCGCCCAGATTATGTTTCTAGATTTGTCAGCACCATTACCGTGCTCGTGGGTTTCACCGAAGTGGTAAACGTCTGAGACCTGCATCACTTCTGGCTTTCCTCCCACATTAAGCTGACACGATGCGATATAACTGGAATTCTGTTAAAAGCGGCGTTAAATCCAACTCACTCACTCACCTAACTGTTTTAGCGTACAAGTATATAGACAAAACTTACACCAGACGAAGGAGATAATAATTTTATTAACCTCTGACCACAATACAATGACACGGACCGGAAAGCATAGCGTCACAGTATCCCATGTAAAACTGGCAGGGCAAAAACATTTATTATTAGTGTGTGTGTGTGTGTGCGTGCGTGTGCGTGTGTGTGCGTGCGTGTGCGAGTGCGTGTAGGTGTGTGTGCGCATGTGGTCGGTTGTCAGGCTGACAAGCCAAGAATCCCAATCCGGGCGAATTTGGGATTCAAACCGACGATCATAAGTTTCTGCTTCACCCAAGGGACGCAACTCTGCACCTTAAATGTCGAAGTGTTAAAGCTGACCATCTAGAACCCTGACCAGGGAGAATCTTTGATTTCGACAAACGATCATAGGATCCTGACAAGTCAAAGGGAAGTAATTGAGCAAAACACACTAATGCTCCATTGACGACTGGACCACGCGTATCCCCTTCATAGACACAAACACAATGAGTGAGTGAGTGAGTTGGGTTTAACGCCGCCTTTAACATTATTCCAGTTATATAACGGCGTGTCAGCTTAATGTGGGAGGAAAGCCCGAAGTAATGCAGGTCTCAGACGTTTACCACTTCGGTGAAACCCACGAGCACGGGTATGGTGCTGACAAACCTAGAAACATCATCGGGGCGAACCGGGATTCGAATCCACAATCATAGGTTTCTGGCGTGCCCAAGGGACGCCACTCTGCACAGTGAATCGCGGCGCCTTAAACGACTGGGCCACTCGTGCCCCAACAAACACAATGAACCCACGGTCTATCAAATAGTCGATTTTATGTCATCATTGTCTGGCGTTGTCCTGTGAAATATGCGTTCTTCACCGTGTGCTTCAGACAGATTTGGGTCGACAGTACACAATACTATGTGTCCTCGTCCGACTTGACAAGACATTTATGCTATCTATATCACCGGGACACCACACTGCAAACACGAAAACGTCGTTTTTTCCGATAACATCTGTACATCCTGGTTGATGGCGTTGATGCGGGGGAGTGGTTGCGGCGATCACCGTTACCCCTAGCCTGCGCCTAATTAAAACAGCTAATGGTCCCTGAATTCGTAAAACAAATAAAAAACATATTGCGTACGTACATAACCAGCAAGAACAGAGTGGAAACAAAACAACGTTTAGATGTTTGTATTTAAAGCGCTAGGACCCTATTCCGAGATGCATATTCTGCTAAATATACTCATTCGCATTCACCTGACTGTCGATTCTTACCCTGAGTGTAACCACGTGATTAAATCTCAATGATGATGTTTATCGAAAACAAAATGGATATTACTTGAAAAACGCTCTTTTCATTTTTAGTCATAACTGTTGGTGAGGTGGTGAAATGGGGTTTAACGTCGCGTCCAAGATTATTGCACTTACATAGCGACGTTCATGCACGTGTGTGTGTGTTTGTGTGGCTGCTTGTACTAGTCCGGACTAATGCCGATTTATAGTGCTAGCACACTGAGATACCATGCCGCAGTTTAACATGAATACCCCACTCAGACACAGTTTACTGACTCCGAGTCGACCAGTCCTTGTTTTAGCCCCTTAAAGCCGAGCGCCAGACAGGGTAACAATAAGTACCATCTTTTAACGTCTTTTGATATGACGCGGCCGGGGATCGAACCCCGGACCTTCCGCTCTCCGGGCGGACGCTCTACCATTAGACCACGGAGGCTGTCAGTCATAAATGGAAGTAAAATTCCTTATTTGCGGAATGGATTGTTTTCACTTTATAAGTGTTCCACCAGTGTGAAAGATTTTCGCACACCACATTACACTTCAACTACAAGGTTTCAATCAGGGAAAGTAAAGTAACGTTGTTTGCGGAGAGTAGTTGTATGGGTGACTGTTTTCAACAGCATGACTACTGAGAGATTCTTGGCCTTCTTTCCCACATTGAAACACATATTAAATGTGATTTTCTCTTTAGCAAATGATATGGTATTGTGACATTCCCGCACCCCACGAGGCAGGCTGACTAGTATACACCCCAGGGAGCTGAGAATGAAAGTGCACACCGATCCATGTATAGGCATATTAAGGCTTGGATGTCGATCTAAATATAAACGCGCATTATTATCAAGTGCTATTCAAGAATATATTCCATTTCGCTTTGTCAGAGGAGTACATGGTTTCAGGTCGGGTTGTGTCCAAGACATTGATTCCAAAATTTCCGAATGATTTATTCCAGTGAGTGAGTGAGTTGGGTTTAACGCCGCTTTTAACAGTATTCCAGTTATATCGCGGCGTGTCAGCTTAATGTGGGAGGAAAGCCCAAAGTGATGCAGGTCTAAGACGTTTACCACTTCGGTGAAACCCACGAGCACGAGTATGGTGCTGACAAACCTAGAGACATAATCGGGGCGAACCGGGATTCAACCCACAATCATAGGTTTCTGGCGTGCCCAAGGGACGCAACTCTGCACAGCGAATCGCGGCGCCTTAGACGACTGGCCCACCCGTGCCCCCTGATATATTCCAGTTTGATAATGAAGTTGAATATCCTGTCAAAAGTTCAGATCATGAAAATGTCCAAGTGCCATTTGTCTTGTTGACATTGAATAAACCTAGGCACTTTCGTAAATCTTCGGCGCAAGGTTCGCACCCTACTGTTGTGATATACATGTTTCATCAAATCAAATGATAAAAATAAAATAGAAGTGATGTTTAAGCAGCAATTCAATTAGTTAATCCTCAGTTTAAACAAAGGTGTCATCCGTTCTTGCCCGAAAAGACTGCTCTATTTGTAAATAAAATCCAGACGTGTTTTGACTATAAAGTTCAACAGCGTTTATAGAACCTAGAAAAAAACGATTTCACGTTTGAGGGAAGCCATTATGTTGTAGACGAAGCGAAAACTGACAAAAACACGAAAGAAAACAGTGTTGACCAACAACTCCACGAATAAAGGTCAATCGATTCAATACCACAAGGCTTGACCTTTATGAACACGCCTCCGGTGATGATCTCGTAGAAGAAAGTTCTGTCACTGCGTGTAGGTAATTAATTATGGCTTGATTTCCCTCTGCCGTGTGATCACTGCACGAGAGCTACTGTGGCGATAGGGATCTGTCCCTGATCTGAGGTGGAAAGGGGAGTGCTTCAGATACCTGATAGATGTCCTCAGGGGTAGAGGTTTGAACATGAAAGTGTCTTGGAGCCTTGGAGCGGGGTTATATTTCGAAATTCCTTGTTTTCTTTGAATCCTGAAAATGCTTCATCAAGTGTTGCTGTACAAATTCGGTGACCTGTTTATTATTGATCATAGTCTAGGCGTATGATAATTCCATGTTGTTAATTAATACTTCTAAATATGACCACCCCGTGGTCCTGTTTACAGCGCACAGGTCACAGAGCAGGCGAAATTAAGCAACGTTGGATGGCGGAGAGTAGTTGGATGGGTGGCCGTGATCGAGAGCTTGACTCCTTAGATTTTCTAGGTCTTCGGTCCTGCTCCACTCTGAAGCCCTTTGTGATGTCTCCTTAGTCAAGTGAATCTGTTTGAAATGTGCCACTGTTAAACCAAGAAGTGAATTGGTGGCTGAGATTTTGTTTCTTTCTTTGTTGTTTTACACCGCACTGAACAACAACAACAAACAAACAAACAAACAAACAAACAAACAAAATAACTTCTGTTTACTTATGGATGTGAAATGTTCTTGTTTTTGTTCAGTCCGTGAATCGAAGTGGCCCACACAAAGGTTAATCTGTTAAATGTGAGTTGTACATTCTCAAGTAGTTACAGGTGCAAGGGGTACACAGTCTCTATCTTCTAATCACCCCACAGAATGTATATAGGTTTGGTGACGTATCACGACATTGCAAAAATATAAATATTTACATCGGTGTTATATCATGTTAAATGACGTGTGAAAAACGCCAGCCCAACTGGGAAACACATGTTGCATTTTCGTTTTGGATTTAGAAATATGGTTTTGTCAAGAGGTGGAGGCTGTAGAGGTATATCTGAATGCATTTAAACAAAGGTAAGCATTAGTCACTTGACCTAAGACTTAATAACCCTGTACTTGGTTAGGGGCGGTCGGGTAGCATTGTGGTTAAAGCGTTCGCTCGTCACGCCGAAGACCCGGGTTCGATTCCCGACATGGGTATAATGCGTGAAGCCCATTTCTGGTGTCTCCCGCAGTGATATTGCTGGAATATTGCCAAAAGCGGCGTAGAACCATACTAACCCGAATTTGCAGTGAGCTACAAATTATTTAGAAGGCATATGCCCTTTACGTCCAGTACCAAGGCTGAAACCTTTGCGCTATGTAATTGCCCTGTGTATCATCCAAGCTGACATGTGTAACACACATTAATGTATCCGATGTCAATGTATTACTTAAAAAACAGAAATAAGGAAAGTATGTTAGCAAATCCAATATTTGTGTATGCAATATTCCACTTAAGAAGGGATATGTAACATAATGAATTGTATATTCCCAATTTACTTCTCTTGCCATGATGTATATCTGTGAAGTCGCCGTGATGTATCTGTGAGGTCGCCGTGATGTATCTGTGAAGTTGCAGATGACGCTGCAGTTACATCAATCTTTGTTAATGCATCAAGCGGCCTTGTCGTCTGACACGTTATAATTATGGCGACACCACGCATAAGTCATGTTAGTTCCATCCAGATATACTTGCGACGTGTTTGTAGCTTAATACACGCCGGAGACCCTGAAACACGTCGCTCAGATGTCGCACACACGCCCACGTCGGCGGGGCCATGACGTCAAGTGCGTCTCATCCCTTCGGTTTAGTCAAGGACGCATCATGTTAACCGGAATAGACAGGTAACTGATCGGACCATCACGTGTTGTATCCGTTTGAACAGGATATGAACAAAAATAATATCGACACTCGATTATATGCAGGTCGGCGTGATCTGGATGGAATACTGCTGACTGCGGCGTAAAATAATATGTCTACTACTACTACCAAAATTTGGTAGGAATGGTTCCCAGTAAACCCATGCTTGTCGGAGAGGAGTACTCTCGTAGTTCAAGTGTGAGCCCGTCATGCCGAAAGCCTGGGTTTGATTCCCAACGTGGTTTCTCCCACCATATTGCTGGATTATTGCTAATAGCGGCGTAAAAATGATCTCACTCACACATTCAGTGATATGATTTTGTGGAATTGTTTTACTTTAAGGAATATCGTAGGTAACAAACATTCCAATGTATTACCATATTTGGCTAAACTATATCTGTGAAGTCCTATTTTAGGAACATGGTAAATGTGCTAAATGTGTGTTCTATTTTCTCATTCTCTCTGGGGGGCGGGGGGGGGCAAGGGTGGGCCAGTCGTCTAAGGCGCCGCGATTCGCTGTGCAGAGTTGCGTCCCTTGGGCACGCCAGAAACCTATGATTGTGGGTTCGAATCCCGGATCGCCCCGATTATGTTTCTAGGTTTGTCAGCACCATACCCGTGCTCGTGGGTTTCACCGAAGTGGTAAACGTCTTAGACCTGCATCACTTCGGGCTTTCCTCCCACATTAAGCTGACACGCCGTGATATAACTGGAATACTGTTAAAAGCACTCACTCACTCTCATTCTCTCTGAACAAAAAGACGAAATCTAAATGCCATGTTGTATCCGAGCGATCTGATTTTTGTTTCTGAAATGAAAGTATTTAGATAAAAAAACAACAATTTCCCTCTAATAGCACAACTAACATTGTAAATTGCATATTGCAAATCCAAGTTTCGGCTATCTGAGCAAAGATTTGTTAAGGTTTTCAAGCTTTGAAATGTTACCATTTATTAAAACAAGGAACAATTATCAATTTCTTTTACATCACCATGTCTGATTTTTGGACCTTGTAAATCAAAGAAGATATTTGAAGGTTTTCCACATATGACATATTATTATTATAATGTTTTATTCTGTGGTAAAACATGATATATATATTCTGTTAAACTAGCTATTTTGTACTACTGGTAAGCAAGGATAAGTTGAGTTGTGACCTAACAATTAACCCCATATGACTATGTATGAAGTCCGCCTACTGGAGCGTACCATTGTGAAGAAAGGGGTAGCGGGTGGTCCGCGACATGTAGTACGATAGAGCTGTGCGTGTCCTGTCTCGGCTAACAACGAGTTCTGGTCATGAGTTCAATAGCACATAATATTACCTGCTGAAGTCAATTCAATTCAATGGTTTATTGTATGAAAGGCCATTGGCCCATATACAAGTCAGGTACCCGATGGCTGTGAAAACAGCGACAACATATGATGCTCTTTAGCGTAGATATAGACAGACCAGTGACAATGCTAACTTTTGACAATGCTTGAGATTTATTTATACATTCTTTCTCCATGTGATTTATGACATAATCGGCCCATTCCCGAGCGTTAAAAATCACCTTTCTGAATGTAACACATGCTAAAGAAGGCATCTGTTTATTCCACGACTCAACCCTGGCCGCCATTCCAGACAGACATGGTCTCCTCAATGACACATGGGGTGATTGTTTAAATAAGCGTCCTTCGGTAATGTATCACGCAATGAGCATGTTATACAAAGTGTGGAAAGACTCGACATGCGAATTTACTGTATGATACTTACTGTCGAGTCACACATGTACATGCATGAGTCACTAAGTCTTCTACCGCCTCCGTGGTCTAGTGGTAGAGCGTCCGCCCGGAGAGTGGAAGGTCCGGGGTTCGATCCCCGGCCGCGTCATACCAAAAGACGTTAAAAGATGGTACTTGTTGTTACCCTGTCTGGCGCTCGGCATTAAAGGGCTAAAACAAGGACTGGTCGGCTCGGAGTCAGTAAACTGTGTCTGAGTGGGATATTCATGTTAAACTGCGGCATGGTATCTCAGTGAGCTAGAACTATAAACGGCATCAGTCCGGACTAGTACAAGCAGCCACACACACACGTACATGCACGTCGCTATATATGTGCAATAATCTTCGACGCGACGTTAAACCCCATTTCACCTCACCACCACTAAATCTTCTATAATGATTATGTAAACGAAATTCAAAGGCGTTTTTCATTTACTTAATAATATTATTAAGTTTCACGTCTTGAAACAAGAGTTCAACAGCAGGTGTCCACCCTTTCATATTTGTTCGATCGTAGTCCGTTTCAAATCGGTTTTGGAAAGATCATATAAAGGCACAATATTTACAAAATCTGTAAGAGGCGACTGACGGGATCGGGTGGTCAGGCTCGCAGACTTGATTGATGCTTGTCATCGATACCAATTGCGTGGATCGATGCTCATGGTGTCAATCACTGGATTGTCTGATCCAGACTTGATTATTAACAGACCGCCCTCATATAGCTGGAATATTGCTGAGCGCGGTGTTAAACAACAAACAAATGCAACCTCAGGGGAACACAGGGCACGTTGTCTGGGATTGAATAACAACACTTACAATGTCACAAACATAATTGTGAAAGTTTTAAGCTTGGCATGTCAAGGTTGTTGTTGTGCTAACATTTGGCAAACATTAGTATTGACCCGTGTTTAAGTCATCTTTCAATGGACGGCGTGCTGTGACCAGCTTTTAATTGACATCGACTCCTTTGCATTGGAATAGAGTATAGAAAGTCAACAATTATGTTTTACTTTAGATTTGATTCGGTCAAAATATTTCCCATATTTAGACTTCATTACTGGTAATAATCGTAAAGACACACTGGTTAGAATGTTAAACTCTTCTGATGTAAACCGCCTTGAGAACCTTGAGCCAATTATGTAAAAAATGATATCTATCTTCGTTCCTCTTACCTGTAACTATTATTTCATGCAGCACTTGATGTGAAACTAATTTGTATATATCTGTACGTGGGCCTGAGGCCTTATTACCGAAAAAAATATGATTGATTGATTGATTGATTGATTGACTGATTACTTTAGAGGTCCAGCCACCAAAGAATATTGATGTACGTTTGTATGGTGTCCCTGGGAAGGTCGACCCATCGTGAGACATTGACCGTTGGGTGGAGAGATTTCAGCGTGGGAGAGAGTGTTTGGAAGATGACCCCTCCACAGTGTTATCGATGGCAGCTGACTAGAATTCCTTTTACAATGTCTGGTCAATTGTGTTGTGGCTGATGAAGATGGGAGGACAACCCACCACCAAAGAGTTTGTAATCCACTCTAGAACAAGTAAGCAAGCATTTGTACCGTCAGCAACTCGATACTTACCAATACGAGCATTGTACTCTGTGCGTAAGAAGAGACGAAAGATCTCTCGTATGGGTCAGTAGAAACAGTAGAAACAGGCGAGAACATCTAAATATGTCAAGCGTTTGTGCTCGGGGGGTTCCCAGCCTGCTATCGGATGAAATGAGGTGAGGTGAAATGTCGCATTGTCACATGCGAGTGTGTGTGTAGTGTGTGTGTATGTGTGTGTGCGCGCGCGCGCGCGCGTGTGTGACCTTAAGAAGATAATCTGCTTGTCTCCGTCCCTTTCGCTTTTTCTCTCTCACTCTGTTTCTTTCTCTCTCTCTCACTTTCTCTTTCCCTCTCTCATTCTCTCTCTCTCTCACCCTCTCTCCCTCCCCTCTCTCCATCCCTTCCCATCTCTCTCTCTCCCTCCCCCACCCCCCTCTCTCTCCCTCCATCCCCTCTCTCTCCCCCTCTCTCCCTCCCTCACTCTCCCTCTCTCTCCCTCTCTCCCCCTCCCTCACTCTCTCTCTCTCTCTCTCTCTCTCTCTCTCTCCCACTCTCTCTCCCCCTACCTCTTTCTTTAACGGGAACATGTCACGACAGCATTATACCAATTCACTAAGAGCTCTATGCAGTTCGACCTCTACATTACTTTCAAATGTCAAGTGTATGATGCAACACATCTGATGCAAACCGCCCAACGGCTGCTTTGAGTTTGACATTTACAAGCAACAAAATGGTTTATTGCATTGTCAGACACCTACCTCCCACCCCAAGATCGCTGATAAAGAGCATATGAGCTACAAACCTACTTACTTAGCCCCGAACCCTACTTACCAGCTTGTGTGGGAGGAATTAAACTTACCCCACAGGACAGCAGATTAATGTTCATTTTGATGTCCTCAAATGAGTAATTTGAACTGCCCTACAAGTAAACTGAATAATTCTGAATGAAGCAGTAATTGACCGTACGGGAATATTCTCAGCATGTATAGTTACAGCTCGTCAGACGCCAGGGGTCTATGTTGCCACAAGCTTACACAAGGATGAGTTGACGTACAAGACAAGATATGACTTGACAAGATAATGCAGACATTGGATATCTCGATCCTGATCTGATCATCGTCTGTTGGCCCCCGCGGGTCTGACTCACTATATGACAAAGGAAGATAATGCTTTCAATCTGGAATGGCAGTTATCATGTGGTGAACTTCGATGAAGTCTGATACACTTGGTATCGTGAGTCCTTAAAACAAACTTAGTCACTTAGAGGGAAGTACTTTAAAAAATCCATACATCGATGTGATGACGTCTCTTCAATACACGTTAGCCAGACCGCCTCCGTGGTCTAGTGGTAGAGCGTCCGCCCGGAGAGCGGAAGGTCCGGGGTTCGATCCCCGGCCGCGTTCATACGAAAAGACGTTTAAAGATGGTACTTGTGTTCGGTTCGCTCGGTATTAAGGGGTTAAAGCAAGGAATTGTCGGCTCGGAGTCAGTATACTGTGTCTGAGTGGGGTATTCGTGTTAAACTGCGGCATGGTATCTCAGTGGGCTAGCACTACAAATCGGCATCAGTCCGGTCTAGTACAAGCAGCCACACACACACACGTGCATGCACGTCGCTATATAAGTACAATAATCTTGGACGCTACATTAAACCCAATTTCACCTCACCTCACGTTAGCCAAGCATTCCCATTATGTCCAGATATGGGTTTCTCGACATGATAATGTTTCTGTAAACGAGTCAGTTTGATGTAGAAGGACAACCCAAAGTGACACACGTCGTAAAGGTTGAAAATGTGGATTGATAATAATCGTGGGATTCGAATCCATAAGCACATCCTGGTACCAAAGGGAGACAACTCTGTGGCATAACAAACCATAGCCCGAGTCATGATGTGTAAGTATTCCAAAGAAATTCCAACTTGTCTGATCAACGGCGGCGGGGTAGTCCAGTGGATGCAGCGTTCCCTTGTCACACCGAAGACCTGAGTTCGATTCCCCACAAGGATGTAATGCGTGATGCTTCTGGTGTATCACGCCGTGATATTTATGGAATATTGTTTCAAGGGGCCTAAAACCACACTCACTAACTCATCTCTTATGCTAAGTTCAATGGACAGTATATTAACTGTCCAAATAGGAGAAGTGACTCCATATTGAATGGGACAAGAATGGTTTGTGAAGGCAATGAGATCAATCAAGGAGCGCCTCAAGTTGTCAAGGCACATATCCGACATACCTGTGTGGAACACAGCGTCATGTTTGACAGGCGTGGTGTCATGTGAGTGCCGGTAGTGGTCTTGGGCAGGGCTGGTATTAACCCCAGCAGGCGCTATGACGTCAAGGGCTCTGTAGGTTCCACATTCAATCAATAGAAGTACCGTTATGTATGACAGTAATGCGTTGACATCTTTCCAACCACGGGAGGTAAGAAACGTCTCATTCAACATTGCTCGATTTCAATCTATCCAAAACCGGGCCACGAAAACAACAACAACAACAACAACAAAAAACAAACAAACCCCAAACCCAAAAAACAACAACAAAGCAAAACAAAAACAACAAAAAACAAAAAAAACCCCAAATAAATAAAAACAAAAAACAAAACAATATCTGTACAAATTTTCGTCATTGAGTGAAACTTCATGATTCCGGAGGGTATCATTCCCGGTGAAATCCCGGATTAACAAATGACCACTCTAACGAATCGTCGAAACATGGCATTGTACCTTTAACTATATATAATCGTTCCTAAAATAAATTGTCTGGTTTGCAGGGCTTTCTGACTAACGGGGTCCTAACTAGCGAGATTCCACTGTATTTCATTATAAGCATAATGCTCCCAGGCTGTACACCATCATGGAATCAAAGACAGTTGTTGTCAATGCACTGCAATCCAAATCAATCCAAGTTCGGAATTAATTATTCTGACATTTTGGAACTAGCGGTCAGTCTACGCATGGACAGTTTGAAATGAGCCTCAGTCCGAAATGTTTCCAATGTTAGAAAGAGAGTTTTTTACCTGTTTACGAGGTGAGGTGAGGTGAAATGGGGTTTAACGTCGCGTCCAAGATTATTGCACTTATATAGCGACGTGCATGCACGTGTATGTGTGTGTGTACTAGTCCGGACTGATGCCGATTTATAGTGCCAGCACACTGAGATACCATGCCGCAGTTTAACATGAATACCCCACTCAGACACAGTATACTGACTCCGAGCCGACCAGTCCTTGCTTTAGCCCCTTAATGCCGAGCGCCAGACAGGGTAACAACAAGTTTACGAACAGTGCACAAACCCTACTGTTGAAAGCTATTCTTGGAGTATGCAGTCTGTCATCTCGAAATGATCTCAAATAGCAATTGATTTAATTACATTCCATTGAATAGCACTGACCATATGTAAATTACATGTTCGTCAATTTTATACCATAAATTGTCTTGGTCTTTGTTTACATTGTCAACAACTATAATTACATCATTGCAAAGATGGTAAATATTTTGACTGATACATTAGATGGGTGTATAATAAACTAAGCGGCAAAAAAAAGTATAGGTTGGCAATTTGTAATTTTCCTAAAAACAGTGATAACTAGTGGAAAGTGGGTATTGGGAATATGACTGCCCAGGAACAGGTACCAAAAAACACTTCACCCGAACGCGCCACCTTTGACGGCGCTCGTGCGGTGACCCCAAAAATGGTGGAACAGGTTTCCCACCTATGGCATAAACTGCACGTGCATGTTAGCTGTATAAATGCGTTCGTCTGCAGGGTATCACCACACGTGATGAAAGCACACAAAAGAAATGCCACGACTGTCATAGGAGCAGAGAGAGAGAGAGAGAGCCATCGGTATGGCCGAAATGGAGGCAAAACAGGTCCAAATTGCCAGAATGTTTGGTTGTACACCATTGACAGTAGCCAGGCTGATTCAACGGTACAGGCAGACAGGGAGGACACAGGACAGGCCTAGAACCGGACGACCCCGAGTGACAACACCCCTGGAAGACGGTCAGATACGGCTCATTCACCTGCGAAACAGATTCGTAACGGCGACGGCGACGGCAGCAACAGCGTTGGGACATCCCATTAGCCAATGTACAGTACTACGACGACATCGTGCTGCTGGAATCCGAGCGTATCGTCCTTTCGGAGGAATGGTACTGACTGCAAAACATTGACGCCTGAGACTGCGATGGGCGAGGCACGTTTGACGCTGGCAAGTGAGAAATTGGCCTCGAGTGCTGTTTACTGATGAAAGTCGGTTTAACTTGTTTCGAAATGACGGCAGAGAACGAGTTTATCGCCGCAGAGGGGAACGTTTGGCTCCGGCGTGTATTCGAGAGGTCCAACCATTCGGTGGGGGAGGTGTCATGGTGTGGGGTGGTATTTGTGGAGATCAGAAGACTGATTTGGTGATTATACAGGGAAACCTTAACGCTGTGCAGTACAGAGACCAAGTGTTGCAGCCAGTTGTGCTTCCGTTCCGTTCAGGGGACATTGTTTCAACACGACAATGCCAGGCCCCTTACTGCAAGACTGACTTGGAACTTTCTAAACCCGCAGAGCGTTGGCGTTTAACCCTGGCCTGCCCACTCACCCGATATGAATCCTATTGAACATCTGTGGGACCATCTTGACAGACAGGTTAGAGCACACCTACCCGTCAACAGACAAGAACTGCAGCAGGCCCTGAGAGACGAGTGGCAACGGATTCCAGTCCACGTCATCAGAAGACTAACGTCATCGATGAGGCGGCGTATCACAGCATGCATTGAGGCAGTTGGAGGTCATACACGCTATTGAAGGCAACTGTGTCGAAAATTAACTTGTAGTGTGTCTGACAATTTTTTGGTGACATTTCAGACAACTTTTGAAAATGAAATTTCTTACCCCACCATTGTTTACCTTGAGCTTACATTACCTGTGATTGCACAATTTCATTCAAACTGTGGTTGATCAATCATCTGTTACCCCTCCCTAGATTATATTATAATTCACAACAAAACCTCTTCTTGTTATTTTTTTTATCGATCATGGAACTCGACCTATACTTTCTTTTGCCGCCCAGTTTATTATATGATCGATGTGCAGTTATCCCTATACATGTGTACGCTATGTGTGCGTATTTTACCTGTTCACAAGGAACACGTCTTCCACACACGCTTATGAAGCTTTTAGACACACGGGTTTCACTAGTCGTTTGGATTCTTTGCTGTATCCTGCTTGGTCGTAATTACTTCAAGACTACATTTTGTTCACGAGTATGACAGTGTAACATTCGCAAAGGGTATTATTGACATCACGAATTTGCTAGTTCCATTACAACACTGTCCCCTGCAGGCAACGTCCTTTTTTCTGGTCAAAACAGCAAAATTATCAAAGCTCGGCCTCAAAGGAGATCACTGATCCCATCTTCTTTTTAGAGATAGTCAAATATATCATTGACCTCATTTTTTGGTCAATAAAGCAAAATTATCAAAGCTCGGCCTCAAAAGAGATCACTGATCCCATCTACTTGTTAGAGATAGTCACATATATCATTGACCTCATTTTACTCCAAGGTGATTGCACATCTATTGATAAGAAATATCTAATTTGGGTGTCCGGTCCACGTATAAAGAATCAATACTTTCTCTTTATCATGTGGAGGCAATGCTAGATGATATTCGTGTTAAGCTGAATATAATCAGGAACTAGCTTTATATTCTGGTTATTATTCAATATTTTGACTCGATAAATGAACGTAGTCAAAATATGAGTTTGATTAATGCCATCGACAAGTGGAAGGTATTATCAGAAGGAGCAACACGCGTGAAGACGGCAATATAATGTCAGATAATTACACATGAGATACAGGCGCTGAAACCAGTATATTGATCGTCATGCAATTTATACGTCATGAAGCGGAGCTGGCAATAACTCAGCTATTCATTTACAAGATTTGTGTATGTAGGCTTAAGGACAAAATGACCGCGGCCATGTCATCGTGTCTCTTTGCAAAGATATTGCTATCTCTTCCGCAGGTCTTCACATCTGCGACGCTGGACTTGTCTTTTCGCCCGGTGGCCTGTTCACAAAGATATCTTAGCTAAGACAAAAGCTAAGCTTAGCGACCTGCGATAAGTAATACGACTGCCGGGGTAATGAACAATCACAATGACAAGTAAATGCCTTTGGACACTACATGCATGCATGCATCCATCGAACATGCATCCATCCATCCAACCATCCAACCCCCCACACACCCATCCATCTATCCACACCCATCCATCCATCCACATCCATCCATCCATCATCACACCCATCCATCCATCCATACAACCATCCACCCACCATACATACATACATACATACATACATACATACATACATACATACATACATACATACATACATACATACATACATACATACACCGAAGAATAAACTTGAATCATTTTCCTTTATCATTCGTAATGGAATATTCATTCAGCGATTAAATGATTTTCAAACAACATGTCATGTAGCTATACATTATCGAAAAGGTGCTCATTCCATTAGACGCTATATATTTCATTCTTTGTACTCGTAAAGGGAAACCACTCTCACTCTCCATATACATGAACTGCCATTGACAAGAACAGAGCACGGCCATTGCGATAGCATGCGCATACGCTGCTAGTGTTCAAACCGAAATAAACGAAAAGGTGGACGTAATATTTTGTATGGAATGATTTTAAAGATATCATTTGTTATCGACTCGCTGTTTGACATAAATCATAATCGGTAAATGTTTCAGCGGTGTTTAGAGGGCGCTTTTTCGTGGTTTGAAGTGCAAGTGGAAAACACTCGGTCTTGGGGTCAGAAATGAAACAGTAGATCCATACTGACGAATCGTTTTCTTCAACATGCCGTCTTTTGGCCGCCATTGCAGCTGTCGTTAGCTCCTAAGATAGTTCCAACCCTGTGTTACTTTTGTCATAAACCTAAAACCACTTAACGCTAAGACAGTTTCGAGAATAGACGTAGCTCACATATTTTCGGTACGACGCCTTCCCTTGAATACTAGCGCTTAGACAGCTTCGTAAATAGGCCGCCTTCAGACCTTTACATCTTCTCCTTACGACTTACTCTTTCCCTTGTTGGCCCTTACATTTCTGGAAGCATTTATATCAACTACGTAGGACTTTCCTTTTTCATGGTAGGTCTTTACATCTCCGGATGTATTACCATCTACACGTAGGACTTGCTATTTTGTTGCAGGTCTTTACATTTTATATCTACTACGCATGACTATTTCCTTTGTAGGTCTTTCCACTTCATCTCAACACGAATGTCATCTGGCGTGGCATTCACATGATGGAGAGAAGCTATCAAATTCGTGATGTCAATAATACCCTTTAAGATATGTTACACTTTCATACTCGTGAGCAAAATGTAGTCTTGCAGTAATTACGACCAAGGAGGATATAGCAAAGAACCCGAGGGGACGTGAAACCCATGTGTCCAAAAGCTTCATTACATGCGTGGAAGACGTGCTTCCTTGACATCTTGATCGATCTCATTGCCTCAACAAAACAGCTAGGTGACTACATTTATTAAAGGAAGTTTATCAGACTTTATCGAAGTATAACATATGAAAACTGTCATTGCCAGATTGAAAGCATTATCTTCCTTTGTCATATAGTGAGTCAGACCCGCGGGGGCCAACAGACGATGATCAGATCAGGATCGAGATAGCCAATGTCTAAATTATCTTGTCAAGTCATACGTCAACTCATCCTTGTGTAAGCTTGTGGCTACATAGACCCCTGGCGTCTGACGAGCTGTAACTATACATGCTGAGAATATTCCCGTACGCTCAATAACTGCTTCATTCAGAATTATTCACTTTACTTGTAGGGCAGCTCAAATTACTCATTTGAGGACATCAAAATGAACATTAATCTGCTGACCTATGAGGTTAGTCTTGTTCCTCCCACACAACCTGGTTAGAAGGGTTTTGGGATCGGAAAGTAGGTTTGTAGCTCATATGTTCTTTCTCGGCCATCTCGGTTGGATTTTCTGACAACACGAAAACAAATTTTGTTGGTTGTAAATGTCAACCTGAAAGTGGGCGGTTTGCATCAGATGTGTTGCATCATACACGTGACCTTTGGATGTACAGTGGAAGTTGGCACTGCAGTAAACATTGACACTGAATTGGTTTAATGCTTCTTTCACACACACACACACACACACACACACACACACACACACACACACACACACACACACACACACACACACACACGCACTATCTCTCTCTCGCTCGCACACACACACACACACACACACACACATTCGTAGGCACGTAGCTATTTTAGTACAATAATCTTGAATGCGACGTTAAAATCCCATTTCACCTCACCTTACCTTACCTTACCTCAACTCAACTCATCTCATTTCATCCCATAGCATATCATAGCATATCACCGACATGTGTAGATGGTCTAGTGACCCATGCGAGAAGTCGGGTTGTGGACCGTGAAATGCTTTCTTTCCGGTTCTGGTGTGGATAACAAACTCGTTGGTGATGGGTTGTCCTTCTTCATCCGTCATAGCACAATTGAGCAGCCATTGTAAGAAGAAGAAGAAGAAGAAAGGGATGCTGGGGTTGTAAGGAACAACTGCTAGTTCAGGAAATGATCATTGAAGAGGCTAAAAATTACCATCATAACCTCTCAATGTGTTGGATAGACACAGAAAAGCTTATGATTATGTACCTCAAGAATGGATTTTGAGGTCACTGGAGTGTATTGACTCCCAGAGCGACCACTTGTTTAAGGAGGAGTTATTGACCATCTCGTGGAAGGTCAGGCCTATACGTACTTAGGGATGCAGGTTAGGGACAAACTCAAGAATGCCATATCAAGGAAACACTTCGAGCAGAATACAAATGTGGAAAATCTGGAGGTCAGAACTGAACGTTCTCAATAAAGTCAAAGCCACAAGTACTTATGCTGTACCCGTCCTTTCATATTCTTTTGGTGTTGTTGATTGGACGAAACAGGAAATTCAGGGTATGGAAACCCTCACACGAAGAATCATGTCAGATAATAGATCCCACCATCTCTCTCTTCCCTTAATCGCTTATATTTACCAATCATAATGTGAGGGCATGGTTTGATTAACGTGGAGGCTCTTCATGATAAAATTGTATTGTGCACTTTTGCACACATTTATATTATTAATGATCCTCTTGTGAAGCATGTCAAGACTCATGATGAAAACAAGGCATTCCACAGTTTTCTTAAACGAGACAAGGATTTGGGACATAATTTCAATGTCAGAGTTGATTTTGTTGATGGTTCTGTACTGCTGGACATGTGTGTCAACCAAGCAAACTGCCATATCAAATCGGCCCAGACTAAAGGAGAGGCTATAAGAACGACCACTGCATCGAGTGTATGTGAGTTGTGTTGAGAGGTTCAGCATCCTGACAGAGTCCTTCGCTGGGATGATGTCATCTGGCCTGAAAAGTGAAACAGAAGGCTTTCTGTTTGCTAATCAGGACCAGTCACTTCCAACTCGAAACCGTCAATGTATGATTTTACATCAAAAGGTGAATATGATATGGTAAATTATGAAATGAATGAACTGTCCAACACATTGTCAGTGAATGCTCAGCTTTGGCACAAACACAGTATCTTAAGCGACATGATGGCGTGGCTCGATCATTTTACTACCTTCTTTGCCATGCTTGTGGTCTTGACGCAGAGGTCCATCCATGGTACGACCAAGAATATGTGGAGGGCGTCATGGAAAATGATAAATACAAAATCCTTTGGAATAGGCCCTTATACAGCCTCAGACGTATACAAGCCAACAAACCTGATCTTGTTCTTTTTTATAAATCTTTTGACAGTTATGTGATTGACAAGATTGACAAACATGCGGACTTCGCTTTCGAAATGTCACGCTTGCATCCCAAGTACCAAGTTGTCCGACTCCCGATTGTTCTCGGTGCCTTAGGTTTGGCACCTCCCAATCTGTTGACTGAAATTGGGAGAGAACCCGGGTTTGCTACCAGGAATAAAGCCCTTCTGACAATGTGGGTAATGCAGAAGGCTGCAGTGTTGGGGAGTCTTCACATTCTCCGAAAAGTTCTTGGTGGGTTTGACTAGGCAGCGCTTCCTGGGAGAAGTCCCATTCGCTGTAATTGTTGACTGTTCCATACTCCATTTCAATGTAAATGAGGAGGGGCAAGGCAGAGATATCAGTTATTACCAGGTCTCTAGACTGAAGCACGCCATATATTGAAAGATGACCCCAAACACACGTCAATACTAATATTTGTCACATGTTAGCACACCAAAAATCTAGATATACCAGGCTCAGAACTTTCAAAATTATGTTTGTAACATTGTAAGTGTTGTTATTCATTCCAGACAACGTGCCCTGTGTTCCCCTCCGGAGATTGTAAATATTGTTCCAATTAGATCGTTCCTCAGTATTGTCTTTACAAAACAACTGAATATGGAAACCGATGTGGCGTAGACTAAGATCGTACAATAGGAAAGAGTGATATGCTAGAGTATTTTCACGGATGAAATTCTGTTAAAAATATAATGGAAGACATTAATACACCATAGTTCTACATGTTGCTTCACCTTTCAATTTACGCAAGCGAGCTTGGTCTAACTATGCCTTGAACATAGCCTTCTATACTCACAGCTAGATCATACCTTGTCTGCTTTGATGAAAGCCTTAAATGACAGAGGTCGTCGGGAAGTTTGATGAAAACTACGAGCAAGGACATGGCACAAAACCTAGGATCATCATCAAGGCAAACCTTGGATACATTGCCCTTTTAATCATCATAGACACGATATTCAAGGTCATCAAAAAGGTCGCACGGAATTTGCAGAATGTTCTGATGACGATAACAAAGCGTTTGGTTTACGGACGTAGTACAAAATAGCTAGTTAAACAGTAGCTCCCGTATCAAATGTTATACCACAGAGTGAAGGAGAGCTCCGGGATTTAAAACATGGCTAATAAGTTATATGTGGAAAACCTTCATATGTCTTCTACGATTTACAAGGTCTAAAATCATACATGTTGACAGATTGTGTTACAGCAAAAGAAAATCAGCTTTTTTCCTTATTTTATAATTGCAAAACGTAACGATTCTTTGCTCAGATAGCTGAAACTTGGATTTGTTCCTTGTTTTAAAATGGGTAAAATTTCAAATCTTGAAAAACTTAACGAATCTTTTCTCAGACAGCCGAAACTTGGGATTTGTTCCTTGTTTTAAAATTGGTAAAATTTCAAAGTTTGAAAAACTTAACGAAACTTTGCCTCTTCTCACACCTCTCGACTTGCAAATGCTGCTGTGCGACAATGTGGGTTCGAAGAGCATCCCCACCCTCAATACTCGCCATGCCTGGCACCAAGTGATTTCCCCCTGTTTCCTAAACTGAAAGAACACCTTCGTGGAAAGCGCTATGGCGACAACGGTGACCTCAAAGCTGCCGTGAATGAGAAAACTTCTTCCTGACTGGAATTGAAAAGCTTTACTACCGACATGAGAAGTGTATTAAAAAGCTGGGAGATTATGTTGAAACATATGAATAAAAACAATTGTTTGCTTTGTTTGTTAGGCTTAGAACATTTGGACCAGTCCTCGTATCATACGCCTGAACTACGATCAATGACTAGTAGGTCACCAAATGTATACAGTTACATTTGCAGAAGCTTTTTTCAGGATTCAAAGAAAACAAGGAATTTCACAATATAACCCCGCTCCAAGACACGTTCATGCCTCTATATTCAAACCTCTATCCCCGAGGACATCTATTAGGTCTCTTAAGCACCCCACTCTCCACCTCAGATCAGGGACAGATCCCTATCGCCACAGTAGCTCTCGTGCAGTGATCACACGGCAGAAGGAAATCAAACCAAAATTAATTACCTACACGCTATGACAGAAACGTTCTTCGACCAGATCATCTCTGGAGGTTTTGTCATTATGGTCACGCCTTGTGGCACTGAATCACTTGACCTTTATCCATGGGGTTGTTGATCAACAATATTTGTTTCTATTTTAGTCATAATTCGTCTCGTGGACAAAATAATGGCTCCAAACCGCTGTTGAACTGTATATTCAAAAAACGTCCTGAAGCCATCTACAAATTTAGAGAAAGAAAGGATTCGAAACCATGCTACTTTCGTTTAAACCAGGGATGAACTAATCGAATTGTTACTTAAACATCACTGTTATTTTATTTCTGTAATTTTATTTGATGAATAATGTGTGTCGCCAGAGCAGGTTCGAACCTCGCGCCGAAGACCAACAAAAAATGGCTTATTTAATTTTCACAAGACAAATGGCAGCAGACATTTTGTATGATTTTCATTTTTGACAGGACATTCATCATCATCATCATCATCACCCAACTGGAAAAAAATATCATTCGTACATTTTGCAAGACAATCAGTCAGCGTCTTGGACTTTTACCCGACCTGAAACCTTGTAGTCTTCTGCTAAAGCCACATGGAATATATTCTATTGAATTACGAACTCAGCACTTGATAATAATGGTCGTGTTTATATTTATAGATCGCCATTCAAGCCTAATTATCCTTAAATGGATCGGTGTGCCCTTGAATTTAATTCTCAGCTGCCTGTGGTGTATGCAAGTGACTCTGCACACCGAATTAGGCGCCTCAGACGACTTTCAATACCCCTCGTGCCCTTCGTCTACAGATATCTGTTTACAGCGCAAATTCGTGCATCGTTTAGATACGTCGTTTTAGTGATGTTTCATATCCAGTTTAATGCAAATTAGTCCTTAGACATATACTGAACCGCAATGGAAACGTCACCCCAAGTAACAATGCATGAAAAGTTGTCATTTTAATATCTGGGTAATTTTTGTCAAAGTTTCTGAAATTTAATATTACATTCTCCTGAAAAATGAAATTTGATGATAAAAAAACAAAGCAGATGACAATAAAACCCATCGCCCAAACGCATCACGGCAACGGCCATGGTAATCCGATGCACGTGAGTTCCGTGCTAATTGAAATGCACATGCGTGCCCCCATTTCTTGCCCTATAAAAGTCAAGCAAAATCGGATAACATTCATTCGTTATTGAATTGCTTCCACATGCCAAGATTGACAAGAAATCAGCGACACCAAGCCCTTGGACGATTGCAAGCTGGACAAACCGCCCGGCATGTAGCTAATGCATTTCAAGTCCACGTAAGGACCATATACAGGATCCTGCAACGGTACCAGACCACCAACACTACAGATGACCGACCACGTAGTGGAAGACCAAGGGTCAACACCCGACGTCAGGATCGTCAGATTGTGCGACAGCATCTTCAAGATCGCTTCGTTACTTCTGCGAAAACTGCTCGACAGACCATGAGGACACACAAGTGCACACATTAGTGCGGACACCGTGCGTCGACGATTGACGAGCAGACACCTTTACTGTCTCAGGCCACACCGAAGACCCATTCTGACACCACGTCATCCACGGAACCGTCTTCAGTGGGCAACACAGCACCAGAATTGGCGCCACCAGCAGCGAAGAAGAGTCCTCTTCTCAGACGAGAGCCGTTACTGTATCTCAACAGCAGATGGCAGAGACAGAGAGCCTGGCGACGCCGTGGGGAACGTTATTCGGATGCTTGTGTTGTTAAGAAGGACTCGTGGGGTGGTCCGAACATCAAAGTGTGGGATGGAATTGGTCTTGCACAGAGTGTCGGCCCTGTGGTCTTCCAGCACATAGGTCCAGGGAGAGGCTTTGGTGTCACAGCAGCTCGGTACATTGATCAAGTCTTGAGACCACATGCCATACCTTTTTTGGCACTTCGCCGCAACCACGAGTTTCAGCATGATAACGCCCGTCCCCACACTGCGAGAGCAACAAGAGAGACTTCCTCCAACAAAATGGCATCAGAACTATGCAGTGGCCTGCCCTCAGTCCCGATCTAAATCCAATGGAGCACCTGTGGGACGAGATTCAAAAACGGCTGAATAACGTCCGACCAAGACCAACAACTGCAGCTGAACTGCGTCAGGCGTTCCTCAGAGTGTGGGCTCAAGTGCCTATGACCTTCATCAACCGCCTTATCCATTCCATGTGTCGACGTTGCACGGCAGTCATCAATGCACATGATACTGACTTTTTTGTCAGAGACTAGTGTTGTGTTTCACTTTAAGAACATTTGACACCTTAATTTCAACCTTGATGATCAGTTTTGCCAAGTTTCATCTTTTTAATATGTCTCAAAGTATGTTTACAATGTTTGAACAAATACGGTTTCTCATATATCTATCCATGGTGACGTTTCTTTTGCGGTTTAGTATATATTACATGTTGTTTCTGCTGTCTGACATCGACCGTGTCTGTATTGACTGGTTTAGGTTCGATTATTTACAGATGATTCCTGTCAAAGAGACTTTTTCTTACTTTATGCCATCCTTACCAATTCCAGGATGTGTACCTGAATTAACATACAATAATTAAAATGCCTCTCAAAGAAATATTTAAAACGTTAACAGTAGCTTCCAGTATCCCTGCGATAGTGTTTCATGCCATTATTTTGCCAGCAGGTAAAGTATAGCACTGAATAAAGACAATCTTATCCACATCCATTCGGAGCTATGCTTAACCCACACCGTGCTGCTGTCGGAGAAATTCGCCTTCGTCTCTTTGGGCCAGACTGATTGTGTAAACATTTCCTGACATGTGGAATTGTTGTAGCTATAAAATCAACAGATCTATAATTAACTTAATTCACCATTCCACTCAAGTCTTGAGATTAGTAATTGATTCCAAGCATCTTAGGTACTTTACGCCTGTGTGTCGTGTCGTCTGCTCTGTCTTCAATTGTCTGTTGGACAGCTTCTTGACCGACATCATAATTGCTGGCATCATGGAGGAACGATCTGCTGATTGGATAAAACTGAGACAGATCTACAGATGTAATTCATTCTGAGGACTTAAAAGACCAATGAGTCTAAACGAATATCACTGCCATCCTCGCTATCTCCATTCGGGCGAGTGGTTAAAGCAAGTGAATAAGTGAGTGAATGACGTTTTACGCCGATACCAGGAACATTCCATACAAATGGCGATGGGTGCCACAAGAATGAACTTCAGTCGTTACACTCCAGTTAACACCACACCACACACATTGCAGGAATTGTACATTTCCCTGTTAAGATCACCTTGATCCGTTATGGGCCCACTTGCACAAAGCGAACTTAGCGCTGCGACTATTGTAAGCCTATGTTAAAGTATGGGAGTTACGGTCATCTTAGTGCAAGTGGGTTATGGTCTGCTAGACGTACATGGTCAACAAGTTCTCCCCTTGATGAGATAACAAAAAAATGCTCCTAGCGGCTTTAACCAAGTTCACTCAAACAGAACTGAATTAAACACATGCTTCCTTGTCAGACTACATTTAACGCCAGTCCTACTGATCTGACAGGGTGCATCTGACCTAGGCAAACATACTGGGTCAAGGAGGGTTGTCTGTTGTATAGAAATACATCTCTCTAAACTACCGGGAGCTGCTTCTATATATAACCCGCCATGTGTGTAGTTTTGCTGTCATGGAATTTACCATGCGTTAAAGGTGCAGCATCTCCGACGCGTCTTGAAAAGGGTGCTTTTCGTGAACACCTTTTATATCACCACTTGAGAGTCATTGATACAAACGGGATCTGACTGCATGACATATACGACGCTGCTTTTAGCAGAGATTTCTTGTTTCTATAGAAAGTGTATTGTCGCTTTTAATTATTATTATTATGGATGTGCGAGTCACCGCACATAATTATGAAGGACTGCCTGTTCTTATATACTTGCATTTGTAAATAAATGCGACACAATCCTTTTCACAATCATAACTATATATGTAAAGTCAACCATAGAGAACCTTCAGACGAGAGAGGATTCTTGGAGCTATGTGTGCGCCACGGGGCAGGCGTGGCCAAGTTGTCTATGGCGCCGAAATTCGCTGTGCTAAATTCATAGTTTCGGCCCTTTGACATACCAGGATCCGATGATATTACACACTTATGTACTCGTGGGTTTCACCGTTACAGTAAACGTTTTATAGTTGACAAGGTTCGGTGGTTTCCTCTTACAAAGAGCTGACAGGCGAGGTAACTAATTCACTGTTCTAAGTGGCGTTAAACGAAGTTACAGCATTTGGAAGATATTCGACTTTGCATGGGTTTCAGTGGTTTTGGATCAAAATAACCATCTCTGGTTTAACTGCTGATTTAACGACAGCGTTGGTAAAAGTCACACGAATGAACCTTTATGCACGTTTTCAAGTTCAGTTCAGCACCGACAATTCTACATATAACGTACATCTACACTAGAAAGTTAATATCCTAGCTCATCCGCCCGCAATGTGAACGTGGAAGAAAGTGATCGGCCATTTTGTTATCTGGAGTATCGGATTTCTCCGAAAACAATAATACGTCCATACAAAATTGGAAACATATTTTGTATATCTTTCGGGTGAACTAAATAAACTTTCACATCCTTCTCATGATATAATCACATCCTAATCACACCCTGGTTAGCCCCAGCCACATCCTCATCACACCAGACGCACCCTGGTCACACCATAGAGATACAATATTCACACCCAAGTCACGTCCTAACGCCATGTCTTCGGTACACCACAGTCACACCATAGTCCCATCAAAATCACGTCCTAGCACCATGTCTTCGGTACACCACAGCCACACCATAGTCCCATCAAAGTCACGTCCTATAGCCATGTCTTCGGTACACCACAGTCACACCATAGTCCCATCAAAGTCACGTCCTAGCGCCATGTCTTCGGTACACCACAGTCACAGCATAGTCCCATCAAAGTCACGTCCTATAGCCATGTCTTCGGTACACCACAGTCACACCATAGTCCCATCAAAGTCACGTCCTAGCGCCATGTCTTCGGTACACCACAGTCACAGCATAGTCCCATCAAGGTCACGTCCTAGCGTCATGTCTTTGGTACACCACAGTCACACCATAGTCCCATCAAAGTCACGTCCTAGCGTCATTTTTTAGGTACACCACAGTCACACCATAGTCACACCACAGTCACACCATAGTCCCATCAAAGTCACGTCCTAGCGGCATGTCTTAGTCTCACCCTAGACACGCAATAGTCAGGCCCTAGTCCCACCCTAGACACGCAATAGTCAGGCCCTAGTCCCACCCTAGACACGCAATAGTCAGGCCCTAGTCTCACCCTAGACACGCAATAGTCAGGCCCTAGTCCCACCCAAGACACGCAATAGTCACACCCTAGTCTCACCCTAGACACGCAATAGTCACACCCTAGCCTCACCCTAGACACGCAATTGTCACACCCTATTCTCACCCTAGACACGCAATAGTCACACCCTAGTCCCACCCTAGACACGCAATAGTCACACCCTAGCCTCACCCCAGACACGCAATAGTCACACCATAGTCTCACCCCAGACACGCAATAGTCACACCCTAGTCTCACCCTAGACACGCAATAGTCACACCCTAGTCTCACCCTAGACACGCAATAGTCACACCCTAGTCTCACCCTAGACACGCAATAGTCACACCCTAGTCTCACCCTAGACACGCAATAGTCACACCCTAGTCTCACCCCAGACACGCAATAGTCACACCCTAGTCTCACCCTAGACACGCAATAGTCACACCCTAGTCTCACCCTAGACACGCAATAGTCACACCCTAGTCTCACCCTAGACACGCAATAGTCACACCCTAGTCTCACCCTAGACACGCAATAGTCACACCCTAGTCTCACCCTAGACACGCAATAGTCACACCCTAGTCTCACCCTAGACACGCAATAGTCACACCCTAGTCTCACCCTAGACACGCAATAGTCACACCCTAGTCTCACCCTAGACACGCAATAGTCACACCCTAGTCTCACCCTAGACACGCAATAGTCACACCCTAGTCTCACCCTAGACACGCAATAGTCAGGCCCTATTAACACCTAAATCACGTCTTCGTCACACCCTAGAAGTACAAAAGCCACACGTCCTTATTATATCTTGTCACGGCCTAGTCACGCACTGACTACGCAAACCACACACAAGTCTATGTCTCACGGATACGCATGCTAAATCTATCTGATTGTTTATGCTTCTATGAACAAACTAGCATTGCTCTAAGACAAACCAGAAGATAGGAGAGTTTTAATACCGTTTGCGTGTGGTCCGACTATTACAAATTATGCCAAAACCACAAATCACGTTACGACAGACTAATTGCAAGCGCTGCTTAATCCTACTCGAAAGGTATCTGGTGATTTTAATAGACGATGTCCTTCAGACATTAACACAGTCTTTCTCTTTTGAACTGCTTGAACTTGCAAAGCGTTAAGAAAACCTCCAATTAGCATCTCCTCCAAGAATCGCGCTACATGTTTAGAAATACCGAGTGTGTGATTAATCTTTCTCGGTTTTCTACATGTGTCGGATATATACGATTTATTACCATCACGTCCATTGACATCTTGACAACCGAAGAAGAGCATTTGCCAGACGTAAAGCACTTATGACATGATTTGAACAACGTAAATGTCAAGTTAAATCTTTCCGTTTAGCATTCATCACGTTGCCAGTCTTTGCCAGAATCTGACCCTCTATATAATATAACCTCCCAGGTTTACCAACACTTGGCGCAATTTGGCTCTGGTTCTTGCAGTCGCTGTCTCCAGAATTACTGCAGTGTTCCACCAGACTGGTTTTGTCTGCTGGTAGGTATGGTCTTCGTCACACTGGATTTAGTTCCTAAGGTTAATAGTTAGTGTATTGAAAATTGATGGACAGAGGCATCTAGATCAGGGAGTTTGTCACAAGGGAGGTAATCCAAACACAATGGAGACAACGATCAATGACTCAGTGAGAACTTGACATCAAGGATACCCTGCACGATTCTATGGTGTGGGGTGTGTGGGTGCGGTGGAGGGGGCGGGGGGGGGGGGGGGGGGGGGGGGGGGAAGGGAAGAGGTGCCCACCCTCTTCGTGATCACCTGGTCGTCTAGTCATATTACACTGTTTTATGAAAGTAATATTTTAGTCTGTCAAATTGCAGTTTCTAATTCTTCTCATATGTCTGAGCTAGGAGTGTGGAAACACACATTCTGAGCTTTCAGTGCCCTTGACACATTTACGAACCATAAAACCAGTCGCTGATTTGTTCAATGTATGTGACTTGCTTGCTATGCTTGCTTGTCCTGTCCAGAGTTCCTGGATACTCCCGACGACATCTAATATAGACTCCTTGGCTTAGACTGCCCAACACGTCAAGGCAATTATAGCATCAATTGACATACAATTAAGAGAACACTTTCAAACGCACCCGGATACGAACACTTATAGTACGGTTGTTGTGTGAGCATGGTTACCAGACAGAGAACCAGACGTTGGTGTCAACACTTTCCGACATTAAAAGTCCGATGTCAGAATCAAATTATCAACTCTGCTGTAATCTTGTGGATAAGACAAGGGATTTTGGTTGGAGGCACTAGTCTCACTTGTCGCTTATATTTCTAGTTGAGGCGGGTAAATCAGTGGAATGGTATTGGCTATTTGACCATTATTAAGCGACAGCAGATCATCGATATACCTGAAGCTTACGTTAAGACGTCTTGGCTAATTTCCGGTCTTTTTATTTTACCAATTCGAGAACAGATTCTGACTCGTATGCAGAAAGAAACATATCGGTAAGGAGGTTGAGGAGGGCACAAGTGGTGCCGATGACGATACCTACCTCCTTCCTTAATATCATGTCCACAAATGTCATATAGATCATAGCGTAGCACTGCACGGTAATCTTTCTTAATTTCAATGTTCATTTGCTTTTAATTTTGACAAATGTCCTGAACCTTTGAAGACCCAAATGTAAGTATATATCTCTGTGTTGACCAATTTTAGACTCAAAGGCCCAACGGATCAAGGAATGACGTTTTATATATTTCCTTAATTTAACATGTGGGATAGGGGCTTACAAAGTTGCAAAATCAAATCTTTAGGCATAATTGATATTGTTTTTCTTGAACTTCCTCTTTCCAGAATCCACTTGGTATTAATCCCACTTGTCTCAAATACATTCTGTGAGGATAGCTAAAGTCCTTCCTGTGTGTGTATTAAGATTTATAGTTGATATTTGAGAGAAGGATTTGGTGGTTCATTTGCTGGACCAAACAACACATCTCTCTTTGTACGGATTTTTATGTAGCTTTGGAATCCTGTACAAAAGAGGGATGGACGTCTTCAGGTTGAAGAGTCAAGCAAATAGTTGATAGAACTGATGTGTGGTTTTGACAGATGTCCTCGTCCGTTATCACACTGTATTCATCTGTGGCACTAATCAAGTTCTGTGATCAAACAACGAATGATGCTTACATGTAACGGTTGCGTTCAACATTCAATAAGAGATGATCACTGTCCGCTGAGACTGTAGATGCAAATAAACTCTGATAATTGACAATTACTGCAAAAGGGCTGAAGCACGAACTAATAAAGTACTATCGCAGAGATGTGTAATTGGACAGGACTGCACTAAATTCTTTGAAGACTATTTAGTGATAAAGACGACTTCCACATGCGTCCTCTGAAATGACCGTGGCGTCAGGCATACGGTCTCAGACAACATACGTCAAGGTGTGTCTGGTTCTTGGGAAACGATTATATGGACAAAGCGGATATTTGTCTGATGTTTGAAGTTGGTTGCATGGCATTGTAACAATTGTTACACAATCAATTTCCTGCTTGTAAAGACGAGTAATAAATACTAGTAGTTCTCATAGTTCAGAGGAAAGGCTTGAGCTGTGATCTTAATCAATGTATCTCGCTATGCAGGCCGGAGTTTCGATTGGTATATTTCGTCTGTCGGCACCATACCCGAGCTCATGAGCTCATACAAAGTGCTTACGTGTCACGCCCGCTTTTGAGGACTTTGTTTTTGTTCGTTTAGATAACTGTTAAAAACAAACATCCACGATCAGGAACACTTTACAACCGGTACAACCGGTATTAAGTATGATAGATGTTAGAATCGCCAACGTTCTCGAAGGACGATGAACAGAAATTTCAAAAGTTGACATTTTTTTTATCAGGGGTGCGCAATACCGCCACACATTCATTCACTCGATGACACATACTGCGTGTGGGTCTCCCAATGGCGACCACGCCGATGCCATCCCTCACCATAACCGATCAAACGACAAATCTGTCAGCAGGTCTCTTGTTGACATTGGCTTAACGTTCATTTTGACGTCGCCAGAAACGACCATGCCTATCAAAGAAGGGCAAAGTGAATCGGGACTCATCACACGTGACCAGCGACGATTACTCCAGTTCCGACGTTGATGTCTGCTGTCAAAAGGATGATTTATAATCGGCGGCACAAGACGTGACCATCAAGCATAGATGAGCAGCATGTAGACGATTGCGAATCGTCTGACACGTATCTCGTACTCCAGTAGCCTGATGAAAGTTTGCAGCAATTTCATTTGCCGTTTAAGCTGGTTTCGTAAAGTTGGTTTCGGATCAATCGATCCTGTACTCGTTGACCCTGGGCGCCCTGATTCGGTTTATTGTCACCACTTTGGGTTTGTTAGTACCTGTTCCATGTCTGCTAATCACAGTCTGTGAAACAGTGTACGTATTGGTCCATACTTGATTAAATACCGATCGCCGCCATATGGCTAGAATATTGTCGAGTAGGTGTTAATTAACAAACAAACACTACACAATAAAGAACAAAATAAAACGTCTGGATAATATGATGTAGGGCCAAGAGAATTGTCGTAAGTATATTGAAAGTATAAATTCAAAATCGTGTTAGTTTCTTCAAGATCACGATACACGAGAACGAAACACCTCGACACATATGACGTATTCGGTCGTCAAGAGGAATAACTAGCCATCCAAACAAAACCCACTGAGTGTACATGTCTTCATTTTAATCAACAAACGTGGACTGACATGTCATGCAGCAGTTTCACAAATTATATCCATTGAATAACATACCCTCCCATCATTTGATTGTTTTGACGGCATAGTCAGAAGACACAATATCTTAACGCCATGGTAGGAAGACACAATGTCATGAATTCACAATCAGAAGACACAATGACTTGACGTCATTGTAAGAAGACACAATATCTTAACGTAGTGGCAAGGAAGACACAATTTCCTGACGGTTATAGGTTAACCTGCAGCGATGTTTTGCTACTCTCAATTTATTTCTGTATTACAATTGCTCTGATATATTTAATCAGCAATCATTGTCAGTATAGATTGGGTTCTTGATCCTATATATTGTTGACCATTGATAATATTAGGTGTAAGTAATAAACCTGTCAACCTATTACCACGTTTCATTGTCACTTTATGCTTGTTTAATGACACCCATGCACCTTCAAGCACAGCACCAGGAAACGGGTTTTAATGCCCTCTGTCCGCGAATGGAAACATGACGTCAAATATAGTAATCGATGGCGCAATGCCAATGAATAGGCTCTAAAATAAATTCTGAATCACATGCGATTTTGGCTTTCAAGGGGGATCTTAAGACTATATCTATTTTATGAAGTTCTGAAAAGTTAACGGTGTGCAAGAATTGCGATCGGCGCTGGATCTACTTCTAACTATTACGACAAGCATGGGTTTCTGAGGACCCGGATCTTCACGGGGACGTACTTGGTACACAGCATGCTGGGTAGATTGTGTCCCTGGTGTTTTCATACCCTGTGTGAGTATTGGAAGGGCAAAAGGTCTAACCTGGCTAGTATGTTGATGTACCCTGAAGACGTTGTTGTTCATAATATTGACCACTGGTTTGATAGGGTTGATTTTAAATAGATCGCAGGATTTATATGTGATATGGCTAATTCACTCATTTAATTCTATCTCCTTTAAGGTCATATAACATCGTTGTTCATGATATTGACCACTGGGTTGTCTGGCTTGATTATAAATAGGTCGCGGGATTTATCTGTGATATGGCTAATTCTCTCATTTTATTTAACCTCCTTCAAGGTCCTATAACATCGTTGTTCATGATATCGACCACTGGTTTGACTGGCTTGATTATAAATAAGTCGCGGGATTTATCTGTGATATGGCTGATTTACTGATTTTATGTAATTCCCTTCAACGCGATATATAAGTCAGAAATGGAGTCTGACCATGTCGGATTCAGACCACCAGGGTATCGATGGCGTATTGATGAGTCGTACTTCGTTATATCTACTATAACAGTAACCGCCTCCGTGGTCTAGTGGTAGAGCGTCTGCCCGGAGAGCGGAAGGTCCGGGGTTCGATCCCCGACCGCGTCATACCAAAAGACGTTACAAGATGGTACTTGTTGTTACCCTGTCTGGCGCTCGGCATTAAGGGGCTTAAACAAGGACTGGTCGGCTCGGAGTCAGTATACTGTGTCTGAGTGGGGTATTCATGTTAAACTGCGGCATGGTATCTCAGTGAGCTAGCACTATAAATCGGCATCAGTCCGGACTAGTACAAGCAGCCACACAAAAACACACACGTACATGCACGTCGCTATATAAGTGCAATAATCTTGGACGCGCCGTTAAACCCAATTTCACCTCACCTCACCTACTATAACAGTAACATACAAAGTTATCGGCTCTTGTGTCTGTTAACGGGACATGGGTGGACGTGTGGTCTGTGACGCCGTAATTCGATGTGCAGAGTAGTGCCCGAAAGCGTGTCAGGAACTTATGATCACGGGTTCGAATCCAGATTAGCCCTGATTGTTTCCTTGGTTTGTCCGTTCCTGGGTTTCACCAAAGTGGTAGACATCTAAGACTTGCATCGTTGTCGGTGTTCAGCTAGTCCTAACCCAATTGATCCCACCGAACTTTATGATATTGAACTTGCCAGGCGAAATCCAATTGCCATCAAGAGGTATTCCAATAACATCATAATATTTGCCTCGTAATAAATATATGACCCGTGAAGATTCCGGGGTAGAATCGGTCTTCAGCAACCCTTACTTGCCGTAAGAGGCGACTATGCTTGTCGTAAAAGGCGACTAATGGGATCGGGTGGTCAGGCTCGCTGACTTGGTTGATACATGTCATCGATCCCAATTGCGTGGATCAATGCTCATGATGTCAATCACTGGATTGTCTGGTCCAGATTATTTTACAGACCGCCGCCATATAGCTGGAATATTGCTGAGTGCGGCGTTAAACAACAAACAAACAAACAAACAAACCAACCAACAAACAAACAAACGAAATAAATATCCTCCTCGGCGAGGTGTTGTGGCCGAGACACGGTCTATCCATGGTATCATCAGTAACTGTGCAATAACGACACACCAAACTCATTGATCACCGTCAGTTTCAACATCAGGTCTGATGTATAGTCTGAAGTCAGTGTATTGATCGCAAGAATTATTTGTCTGAATTGTAAATATCAAGTACCATTCCCTGTGATTTGTTGGTCGTAAAGGTCGGTAAATATCAACAGTGCGGATCTCAAGGTGGATTAAATGTTGCATCATGGCAGCCAAATGCGTCACGGAGTGCGATTGTGTCATTCAAACCTCAATCATTGGAGATCCTATAAACTTCACGTAGACATTCATTACAGATTCATTACATTGGGGCCAGGATCTGACATCATTGCACCATTTTGGTTCCCAGCTTTACAATTGAACTAGTATTTAATAGTCCGCGCGATCAGACAGTCACATATATAAACCTAATGTTCACTATCCCCGTGGGGACTCGAGTTAGAATACCTCCCAAATACCTCATTATTTGTCCTAGAAGTGACTTAAAGAATCAGGTGGTCGGGCTCGGTGACTTGGGTGTTTGTGTGATACCGTAATCCGGCTTCGGATGGCTTAGAGTGAGTGAGTGAGTATGGTTTTACGCCGCATTTAGCAATATTCCAGCAATATCACGGCGGGGATACCAACAATGGGCTTCACACATTGTACCCATGTCGGGAATCGAACCTGGGTCTCCGGCGTGACGAGCGAAAGCTTTAACAACTAGGCTACCCGACCGCCCCGGATGGCTTAGAATGTCAATAACTGAATTGGCTGGCCCAGATTCGATCATTTAAGGCCTCCGTCATAACTATCTGGAATATCGCTTTTGACAACAAACAAACAAACAAAACGTACCAAATAGCGGTTATAGCTCCCAGACTAACATACCATGGGTTCGGATCCTAGATCTGTCCTGCTTATGATGTCTGGTAACGCCTGTTTGGTTAGCGTGACTGGAAGCCTTCACCTGACACTCGTGACACCTGGAATGCTGGTAACTAGGTCACAATTCGGGAGTTTGGTCTTATTTCTAGAAGAACGTTACCAAGGGCGCCATTATACTGAACCCGCTGCACCAAGTTCACGGAAAGTTGAGGTGAGGTGAAATGGGGTTTAACGTCACGTCCAAGATTATTGCACTTATATAGCAACGTGCATGTACGTGTGTGTGTTTGTGTGGCTGATTGTACTAGTCCGGACTGATGTCGATTTGTAGTGCTAGCTCACTGCGATACCATGCCGCAGTTTAACATGAATACCCCACTCAGACACAGTATACTGACTCCGAGCCGACCAGTCCTTGTTTTAGCCCCTTCATGCCGATCGCCAGACAGGGTAACAACAAGTACCATCTTTTAACGTCTTTTGGTATAACCCCGGACCTTCCGCTCTCCGGGCGGACGCTCTACCACAAGACCACGGAGGCGGTCCAGTTCACGGAAAGTGCTGCCTAGTACCTAAACCTCTGCTGGTGCATCACGTTCGTTATCAGAGATTCTCTGTGATTACGTACAAGTGTTCATTGTTTTTGTTTGTTATGACGCGGTCTGTGAATGATCCAGTCTGGACCAGACAATCCATTGATTGACATCATGAGCATCGACCCACGCAATTAGGATACGATGACATGCATCAACCAAGTCAGCGAGCATGACCACCGCGATCCCGTTCGTCGCCACTTACGGCAAGCATAGTCGCCTTTTGCGGCAAGCATGGGTTATTGGCTGAAGACCTATTCTATCCCGGATCTTCACGGGTCATACACGTAAGTATTCATCTGTGACGTATTCACAATCCTACATATGACAGCATAATGCAGTAACGAAGCCAAGCCGGGGATGGAGATGTCGCCACAAATCGGTAGGAATTTGACCTTCAAGTCTTTAAGCACATCATCATTCACGCATTCTTCAAAGCACTGTGTAGTGTCTAGGCAATGTGTTAGCCTTGTGGTTGAAGCATTCACTTGTCAAACAGGCTCAGTTTTAGTTCCCCAAATGCGTACATCGTGTGGCACACGTTCTTTTCCTTGTTCGTTGTATTCGATACCCCGTGTGATATGACTGGGCTGGTGTTGTCTTCCGCTTTGATGAAGGACAGCATGTTGACAGTGAGGAAGTTCAAAGTAATGCAGGTCTTAGGCGTTTAGGTGAAACCCACTAGTACGCGCATGGTTCTTATAATCCCCGATTCTGGCAAGTGTAAGAAACTCAACTCTGCACAGCCAATTGAGGTTCTTCAGAACACTGGCTACCCGCCCCTTTCTAAACAATCACAAGAAGTATATAAATAAGTTTATGTTGCGATTATGTATAATATATTATTCTATCAACTGCCTGTGGAATACTGAGTAGCCTTCAGAATAGCATTAGACCAATATTCACACATATATTTTTTTGAAGTGGGTGTGACAAGTGTCTATGCAGATGATGAAGCAAAATGCCAACCATTTTACCATGCAGAGCCGTGAACCCGGGTCGTCGGCGCGGCGAAGGAACACGTTATCACCTAGGCTACCGACATCTTTTATGGGAGTCATTTAGCGTTTCGGAAATGTAATAGTCCAGGGAAGACGTATATTTTTTCTACACAGATTATCGAACCAAATAAAAGCAACAAAACAATTTCCATTATCATAACAAATCTCTGATAAAAGCAAAGTCCATTGTACGATGCTGACGGTATAAGATGCATTTTATCAAATAAGAATGATACCAAGTGTTTCCTGCCCAACCTGTGTCACCCTTCACAAACACATGCACAGCCAAGTCAAACACCACTTTGTCTGTCAACTGTCAGTTTATTATGGCCATTAATCTAGCAGTGATTACTTTAATTACACCGACACAATGTCGCCCTTCCACCAGGGGTACTTAATATACCACTCAACTTTTGATAGGGATAAGCAATTTCCGGGTAGGGTCTGAATGTGACTGATTATTCCGATATGTTGTCATACGAATAGTATTTGATATTTCCTTGTGCAGCTACGTTTCATGTTGAATAAACATAAATACACAGTCCAATACGTTGCTGTCGCGTTACGTCACAGAATGAAGCATCTCAGTATCCTTATCAAATGTTGAATAGCATACAATTATCGAATCTGGTAAGACAGATCTGTTGGAGTAGCCCCCCTTTAAGTCACCAGGATGTGCTTTCTTGATAGCATATAATAATGCAGAACATCCAAAATACAATACAATAACTTCTTTTCATATACAGAGAGGAAAGTTGGACGTTATTGCGATATATTCGTATAATATACAATACCTTGCGGTATCAATATTCTATATAATGGCAACGTGGTGTTTGCAGTCTTAACAACATGACATTTATTGATGCAGAGACATTTTTATTCCTGTTCTGTTTCTGTCTCCTGTGAGAAAGTGTTTGACTTGTAATTGTCTGTATGTATACGACGCAGGGTGATGACAGTTCTGTGAAAGCTGTGCATGTATTGTGTGAGACGAGATGAGGTAATCTTGGTTTGCTTGTCTGAAACACTCGGTAACCGTGGCTACAATGTAAACCATGGGAACTTCACATGGTTAGCTGCCACTGCAGACACGGAATGTCATTAAAACAATAACCTTTTTGTTATTATTGTCTATTAGTTATTGACTTTGTTTACTCACTCACTCGACAACCGTCCCACCAACCCCCACACACTCACTCACGCTTTCACTGCATCACTCTCACTCATTCATTGTGTAGGCGTAAATTTCGCCCTCTGATTAATACATCACAGTTCACTATGTTCCATACGTTTCACACCAACAGTTAACAGTAAATTATCTCAGCTGAAGATTTTATAAATTATCATTATTTCTGTATTCATTAAAGTGTATAGATGTAATATTGTCGACAGACGATAATATAAGCGACAAACCCCTTTCCATAATCATAAGAAAACTCTGCTGAAAGCAAATGGCTCTGACAATTACGACCATGTCATAAGTATGCGTTTATGAATCACTTTCACTTACTGATGATGCCAGTAGTGGTGATTGTTGAGTGAGTGAGTTATTGAGTGTGTTATGTGTCGATTACCAAATTGAAACCAAAACATCTGACGTAAAAGAACTTAGTGTGAAACCAACAAACAACCAACTAGTGGTATACAATCAAAAAATGTATTACAAAAGATGAATCAGATATGATGCGTGATCCTCACACGAAAGCTGGCCTTGATGTAATGAAATGTGTGAGAGACACAAGAAGCACGCTCTTCCACATATATACAGTCTATCTAGCTTCTGAAAATGTACACAAAGTGCCCTCATATCATAGAATATTCCACTTGTTTCTATAACATTCTATCACACTCCACGGTATTCCGGAAATTTGCACATGACACTAGCATATAAATAAAGTAACTTCATCAAAACTGTTTACATTAAACAGCACTACATTCTTGACAACTAATCACTGCTCAAATACAATGCAACGAGCTTCTATCGAATCTCAACAGAAACAATGTGATACAGTTACAATAATTGTTTAACAATAAAATGCACTGCCATATAAGTCAGTGAGTGGTCAGTAAGGACCACATAAAGAATTAAATAAGGACTTTGAGCAATATCGGGGGCTATAAGAATTGACTTCACGCAGTGTACCAAGCAACCCGGATGTACATCACGGCGAGCCTATACTTAAACCACCCCATACACTTAATGTTGATTGATCTTCATGTGTTGACGAAACACTGTGAACATCATAAAGTGATAGATAAAATGCATGATTACAAAGATCGAAATACTCCTAATCCAAATTATCTTGATGTATGTTCCCAGTAATGATATCCTTCCCAACAGTTTCTGACAAGCAACCTGTTTCACCTAATCTTCTCAGACAAGTTGTCACGTTTACATTCCATTAAGTCATTATTACAAACACATAGCTACACAGGATGGTTGTATGACTTCAAAGTGTCACGACAGATGAGGCCACAATTGGCATATAATAATGACATATGTTGCAATCGTACCAATTAGGTATGTTATATGACATCTATTACATGTCAGAAAAGGATATATAAAATTGTATGTCTTTGAAATAGACATTTATGTTTCATGAACTTGACCATTAAATTTGAAATTACAATGTAAGCCATGGGAGATTCACATGGCTAGCTGTCGCTGCAGACACGGAGTCTCATTAAAACAATCACCATTTTTTTATTATTATCTATTAATTATTGACTTTGTCTACTCACTCACTCGACAACCGCCCCCCACACCCCCACACACTCACTCACACATTCACTGCATCACTCATTCATTTTGCAGGCGTAAATTTCGCCCTCTGATTAATACATCACAGTTTACTATGTTTGTAAGACAAATTTCAAAGGGGGTTTGTTTTCCATACGTTTCACACCGACAGTTAACAGTAACTTATCTTAGGTGAGGATTAAAAAAAAAACACATTATCATTATTTCGGTATTCATTAAAGTGTATGGATGTAATATTGTCGACAGGCGTAAGTATAAGCGACAAACCCCTTTCCATTATCAGAAGAAATCTCTGCTAAAAGCAAAGGGCTCTGACAATTACGATAATGCCATAAGTATGCGTTTATGAATCACTATCACTTACTGATGATACCAGTAGTGGTAATTGTTGAGTGAGTGAGTTATTGAGTGTGTTATATGTCGATTTCCAAATTGAAACAATGTGTTAACCAAAACATCTGACGTAAAAGAACTTAGTGTGAAACCAACCAACAAACAACTAGTGGTATACAATCAACAAATGTATTACAAGAGATGAGGCAGGGAATCAGACATGATGAATGATCCTCACACGAAAGCTGGCCTTGATGTAATAAAATGTGTGAGATATACAAGAAGCACGCTCTTCTACATATACACAGTCTATCTAGCTTCTGAAAATGTACACAAAGTGCCCTCATATAATAGAATATTCCACTTGTTTCTATAACATTCTATCACACTCCACGGTATTCCGGAGATTTACACATGACACTAGCATATAAATAAAGTAACTTCCTCAAAACTGTTTACATTAAACATCACTACATTCTTGACAACTAATCACTGTCCAAATGCAATGCAACGAGCTTCTACCGAATCTCAACAGAAACAATGTAATACGGTTACAATAATTGTTTAACAATAAAATACACTGCCATATAAGTCAGTGGGTGGTCAATAATGACCACATAAAGAATTAAATAAGGACTTTGAGCAATATCATGGGCAATAAGAATTGACTCTACGCAGTGTACCAACCAACCCGGATGTACATCACGGCGAGCCTATACTTTAACCACCCCATACACTTAATGTTGATTGATCTTGATGTAACATCATAAAGTGATAGATAAAATGCATGATTACAAAGATCGCAATACTCCTAATCCAAATTATCTTGATGTATGTTCCCAGTAATGATATCCTTCCCAACAGTTCTGACAAGCAACCTGTTTCACCTAATCTTCTCAGACAAGTTGTCACGTTTACATTCCATTAAGTCATTATTACAAACACATAGCTACACAGGATGCTTGTATGACTTTAAAGTGTCATTACAGATGTGGCCACAATTGTCATATAATAATGACATATGTTGCAATCGTACCAACTAGGTATGTTATATGACATCTATTACATGTCAGAAAAGGATATATAAAGTTGTATGTCTTTGAAATAGACATTTATGTTTCATGTACTTGCATTAAATATTGTTATTATGCTATTTTGATTCAGGAATAGAACCACCGTGTCCTTTACAGTGGTAAATAATTGGCTATTTAATATTTACAACTGATGTCATTGCTTAATTTTTTTATAGTGATCCATGAACACATGCTCCTGATACAGTCCGAATCATAAAGTGGACACTGCTGTCTGCAGAGATTTCTTATCTTCATGGAAAGCATTTTGTCGATGGTATTTACATGCAATTATACTGAAAGTAGGAGAGGGTAAGTCTGTCAGATAGGTTTACATCCCAAACTTGAAGTAATCTGACAGACAAGAATGTGTTTTATATCAACGAATTAAGTCAACAAACTAGATCTGCCTGTACCTAGTGTCCCAATATTGATGCAGGTTTCAGAGGAGTCCTTTGCTGATACAGAAAGATACAGACAAGACAAATCAATACGTTAAGCTGAAGCCTAGCCTGGATATGACCAAAGTCGATTAAGGAAGACGTAACTGACACATTGAATAAACTGCATACGGTAAACTCCAGACGAGGACGGACCAGCGGTGAGATTCTGAGATGTTACATCAGAGAACACTAATCTCAATGAACACCGTCTGAGTGTGCTAGAAAGGATAAAATATATTGCCCTAGAAAATGACGGGAAATGGGGTTAAACGTTGCGTCCAAGATTATTGCACAAAGATAGCGACGTGCATGCACGCGTGTGTGTGGGGGGTGCTTGTACTAGTCCGGACTAATGCCGAATTTGTAGGGTCAGCCCACTGAGATACCATGCCGCAGTTTTAACCCCAATCAGACACAGTATACTGGCTCCGAGCCGACCAGTCCTTGTTTAAGCCCCTAAATGAGCCCCAGGCAGGGTAACAACAAGTACAATCTGTTACGCCGGGTATCGAACCCCGGACCTTTCGCCCTCCGGGTGGACGCTCTACATCAAGACCAGGTTAGCGGTCTGCCCTTTAAGACACTATGGATGTGCTCGGTCTTTGCGTTAACAACCTTGTCTCTGGGTCCCTGAAAAGAGACTCATGAAAGATAACTTTCACAATTACAAGTTCATCGTTAACGAATGTATCAACAGGCAATAAAATACTTCAAAAACGTCATCAACCATGACGCATATTTAAAGACAAAGAGGGATAAATCTGTAATTGAACCGGTCGATCTTGATCTTGAGATTATTACCGATTGTGTTTACCTGACAAATCTTTTATATTATGTTATCAATCGCTTTGTAGGGATTTTTATTTCATGACCCGCACCATGATGAGAAAACAATTCCTTATGGAGATGGAAAGTGTTGTGTCGCTTGTATTCACGGTAAACGATTTACTAGCGACTTGTGTTTGGTCCTGTGTTTTTGGAAGGGTAAACTATGGTGGCCGAGAGGGGACATCGCTTTCTCGCTTTCTCGCTTTCTCGCTTTCTCGCTCTATCGCTTTCTCGCTTTCTCGCTCTATCGCTTTCTCGCTCTATCGCTTTCTCGCTTTATCGCTTTCTCGCTTTCTCGCTCTATCGCTTTCTCGCTCTATCGCTTTCTCGCGGTATAGCAATATTTCCTCTTGGCCACTATATGGGTTTCTTTACGATAGAAAGTATATACGTAAAACAACATTAATGAATTGTTAAACCTGACCTCAGTGGGGGAGGGGTTTTAATCATAAAAGAGAGCTGAGATTTTTCCAGTCACATTACAAATTATACATATGGACAAAATGTTGAAATTTTCTCACTATCTACTTAGACATAAGTTACAGTACAGATATGGGTGCGTATATAACAATCCACGTATTTCTGCGTAAAAAAGAATTTGATTGGTTTATGGCCCTATTTAGGAGTTTTATTGGATCCCCCGCCCCGAGGCCAAGTTATCAAAACAAATAGCAAATAACACTGCTCATAAGCGCTGAGTAGTACGTACTTCCTTAAAAAAAACCCCAAATCCCCAATATAAACACGTTTATATCAATGTTTATTCTTATTTGCGGAGTAGATGTCATCATAGTGGAAGTCCTCACCCAAGCAATGGTAATACTACCGGATGTCCAAATGTAATTTCTAGTTTTGGGATGACATATTGTTCTCAGTAACCGTAATGTGGAAACAGATAGTTAATTGGTTTTATATTCAAGTTGGGATTTCCGCTATTCAAAGTGTGCAGTGAGGCCGTCTTATCAACAGTCATTTCTGAGACATAAATGCATAGTTTAATTATTTAGTCTGCTCTCTTTTTTTGCAGGTATAATTAACTCTAACGTTAATATTCAAGATTTACAGTACATACTATTCAAAAGAAGTTAAAGAACATCCGATTCTTTCATATGACTATGGTTAATCATTAGAGAAATGCGATAGAGCGAGAAAGCGATATTTTCCATAATGCCGTACATTAAAACGGTTTTTGCTGATATATAGTGATCCATTCCTGTAATTCTCACCACTATAAATATGTTACAAATGCACACATATTTTTCTCTCGTTTAGCTTGTATATTTTCTTGTAGTGTAGTAAATACGCAATGTTCATATTTTAATTTTGTACATTATACACCCCCCTCCCCCCCTTCCCTTATTCCTCCATCAATCTTAAAGCTGATAAAAAAAGAGATCATATATTGACAAATAATTGTCAGTTTTATCAGCTGCTGTTTGAACTGTTTGCAACGTCCAAAGAATTATTTTTGTCGGTCATTAGATTTGGAATTGTAGCCGAATATGTGCTCGTCCAATTATGTTTATTAAGTTGCATGTACATTATGCAAACAAAAGTTATATATGTACACATTTATGTTTTCCTCACAAAATACAGATGGATTAGATATATGTCTCTACCTTAAGTCACATGTACGACTTTCGAGAGCGTCATTACGCCGTAACCCCATTCCTTGGACAATAGAAATGAAATGCGTTGTAAATATGTTTTCAGAACAACTCGTTTCTTATAATTACTTTCGATCAAACTGTCTTCGGGAATTAAATTTAATGCTAAAGTGCTGCCCAGAGCTTCAGATAAGCTGCGTATCTGCGTAAAATACGCATCAGAAGTGCAGAAATACGCAGTAAAATCAAATCCAAGCGTATCAAATACGCAACGAACATTACAGATACGCTACAAAAATAAAACTTGTGCGTATCATCAAAATATTGTGAAGTAACCCTGCGTATTCGATTAGCAAATCAGCAACTTATTTTGAAATTATAAACGGACATTCCGTCAACCTTGCCAAACTCCATGATGACAGTTACATCATGCTCATTTGGCATGACACTTTCTTGTGAAAGTATTGTGGTATTTTTGAGTCCTATTAAGCTCTCGAACCCACAAGACACCAGTTTGCAGGGACTAGATGAATAGTGTTTTTAAATATTTAACTTAAATACCCACATGTGTAAAAACTAGTGGGTAACAGAAATTTGAATACGCAGATAGAATTACTGATACCCAATGGTTTTAAAATGCATGGGTAAAATACCCACAACATCAAAAGCTTATCTGGAGCTCTGAGTGCTTGTAAAATAAAGTTTAACTTTCCCGCCAGGAGAGACTAGATATCCGATTATAAAATAGGCTCAGACAGGAATATATATATTTATGTAACAATTTTCTATCCATTTCAACAGTATGGTTAACAACTGTGCGTTCTGATGTGAGTTATTAAGGTTTCTACTACATTTTTACACAGACAATGAGCCGGACACATACACACTAACACACACACATACATACCTAATTTTGACAAAACTATACTTAAGATATACATAAAATATTACAATGATAGCTGATTCAATATATGTTATAGATATTCATAGTAATGCATTTCATATTGTTATCACCTTTAGCTATGTGGCCACACTAATTAGTATGTCTCTCCATATGTGTAGCATACAAAAGTACACATATCAACTGTGGTAACGCCTTGTGGTTAAAGCGTTCGCTCGTCAAGCCGAAGTCCCATTTCGATTCCCCACATGGGTACAATGTGTGAAGCCCATTTCTGGTGTTCCCCGTGATATTACTGGATTATATTTAAAAGCGACGTGAAACCATTCTCACTCACTCACTCACTCACAGCGGTGTTTATCAAATTACTATATGCAAGTTCATATATTTGTAGATTTGCACAAGACAAGAAACACAATTCAAGTTAAACATATATCAAATGTCAAAAAGAATATTTACGGACAACAGTATGACACACTGTAACATCATATACTACCGAAAACAAGTTATACAACACCCAAAATTATAAGATTGTATTTTTGCAAAACAATCAGCCATGACTAATGAACCATAGTCTTCTTAACTTCTTTTGAAAAGTATATATTTAGATTTTAACCTGATTTATTTAGAGCGTATTGCCATGATCTGCCACATTCATACAACTGAATAGGGCCATAAATCAATCAACTACATTTTACGCAAAAATCTGTGGATTGTTTTAAAATTAACTACGTATGTACAGTTAAATTAAATTTTAAGTAAATAGTGAGAAACGTTCATCATTCTCTCCCAATTGGAGCAGATACCACATGCGGCCCCTATAGAGGTCAAGAGCGGATATTGCTTAACCGCGAGAAAGCGATAGAGCGAGAAAGCGATAGAGCGATAGAGCGATAAAGCGAGAAAGCGAGAAAGCGAGAAAGCAATAAAGCGGGAAAGCGAGAAAGCGATAGAGCGAGAAAGCGATGTCCCCTCTCGGCCACCATAGTAAACACCCTTGACCGTTTCACTTTCTTGCTAGGCACGACTCGCTTGTTGATGGTAATAATAATAATGTTATTATATCTTAATTTAAGGAAAGCTTTTCGGGGTCCTCCCATCTTGATAAATGCAATCACTTAGTAATATTGTTATCAGGGACTGTCGTGGGCGGGGTGTGTTCATGGGGTCAACTAAGTACTTACTTCTTTCAGCGGCATTTAGAGTGAGTGAGTGAGTGAGTGAGGTTTTACGCCGCTTTTAGCAATATTCCAGCAATATCACGACGGGGGACACCAGAAATGGGCTTCACACATTGTACCCATGTCGGCAATCGAACCCGGGTCTTCGGCGTGACGAGCTAACGCTTTAACCACTAGGCTACCCGACCGCCCAGTGGCATTTAGAAGTTGGGGTGATGAAGAAAGACAAGTTCTATGGATGAACAACTTCTTTATTACGTTTCGGTTTAGACGTGGAATCCACTGGCTTCCAATCATCTCTATCAGTCTGTTTGCTGACTCTGTGTCCATAAGACATTCACTGGCTTTTAATTCACTGGCTTCCAATCATCCTAATCAGCTTCCGTGGTTGTTTGTCCTGCCCCATTAGTCATTCACTGGCTTCCAATTATCTTAATCAGCTTTCTGTGTCAATCAATCAATTTAATGTATAAACATTGATGTAAATAAGTACATATACCTATGTCGTTCAGCACTATCCACAGAACACTCACTCATTCACTGCACCCACTATCAAACACACAGAACCACACTACAAACCACCCTCAATCTAAATAAGGTTCCTACTCTAGATGAAATACTAAACCCTCAAAATAAACTAGAAAACTTCAAGGCCCTAGGCGTATTCCTAATCAAAACAGACCTAATTAAGCGCATCTAAACATTAATTAATCTACCAATCCAAAATCCAATAAACATACAACCACCCACCTCACCCGGCTCCCTTAGTTCCTCCTCCACCCACCTCGGCATTTATTCCAAATTTAAAAATTTCAAAAATTCAATATAAGCAACCCCTAAAAGCCCCCTCTTGGGTTGCACACACCACTTTCACCCTTCTCGGAATACACTAAATGGTCGGGCCAGGCCCGTGTGCGAAATACGCTGTAGTCGGAAAGCGCACGTTAAATCTTCTATATCAGTCAGTCAGTCAGTCAGCACTATCCATCACTTGCTTGATAAAGGATCTACACCGAAACGTCGCACTAATTGTAATAAAAAAGTTGTTCATCCATAGAACTTGTCTTTCTTTAAGTACTTACTTTGTGAGACCTGGCTGATAGTGTGACACCTTTTCCCCACAACGTCGCTCATGCCATCAACCACTGGTTTATCTGGCCGATGCACGTTATTTAACGCTTATATATGGCAGGAATGTAGCCTAAGTTCAGTATAATTGCATGAAATACAAACGACAGAACCCTGTCCATGACGATAAGAATTATCTGCTGACAGCAGTGTCCACTATCAAATAATAAAGTTATGACACTAGGTGTAAATATTAAATAGCCAATCATTTACCACTGTAAAGGACACGGTGGTTCTATTCCTGAATCAAAATAGCATAATTACAATATTTAATGCAAGTACATGAAACATAAATGTCTATTTAAAAGATATACAACTTTATGTATCATTTTCTGACATTAATAGATGTCATAAAACATAATAATTACCTAATTGGTACGATTTGCAACACATGCCATTATTATATGCCAATTGTGGCCACATATGTAATGACACTTTGAAGTCATACAACCATCCTGTGTAGCTATGTGTTTGTAATAATGACTTAATGGAACGTAAACCTGACAACTTGTCTGAGAAGATTAGGTGAAACAGGTCGCTTGTCAGGAACTGTTGGGAAGGATATCATTACTGGGAACATTAACACACATCAAGATAATTTGAATTAGGAGTATTTCGATCTTTGTAATCATGCATTTTATGTATCGATATATGTATATGATGTTAACGCTGTTTCGTCAACACATCAAGATCCATCAACATTAAGTGTATGTGGTGGTTAAAGTATAGGCTCTCCGCGATGTACATCCGGGTTGGATTTCCCAAGAGGGCACACTGCGTGAAGTTAGTACCTGTTGTCCGCGCTATCGAGTCTCTATTAAGTCATTATTTACCACTCACTCACTCACTCACTCACTCACTCACTCACTCACTCACTCACTCACTCACTCACTCACTCACTCACTCACTCACTCACTCACGCACTCACTCACTCACTCACTCACTCACTCACTCACCCACCCACTCTTCTGGTTTAATCAGTGATTCATAAACACATACTTAGACATTGTCGGAATCGTACAATGGACTTTTAGCAGAGATTTCTTATGATTGTGGAAGTGGTTCGTCACTTATATCTACGCCTGTCGCGAATATTACATCTGAACATGTAGATGAATTCAAAAATAATGATAGTGTAGGTTTTCAAAAAACCTCAGCTGAGATAATTTACTGTTAAAAATCGGTGTGAAACGTATGGAAAACAAACCCACTTTGAATTTGTCGTACATACATAGCGAAGTAGGATTTATTTATCAGAGGGCGAAGTTCACTCTGACAGAAGGAATAAGTGAGTGAGTGATGGCAGTAAAAGCGTGAGTGTGTGGGGTGTGTGTGTTATGGGAGGGGGTGTGTGGTTGTCCAGTCAGTGAGTAAACAAAGTCAATAAGTAATAGACAATAATAACAAAATGGTGATTGTTTTATTGAGACTCCGTTTCTGCAGTGACCGCTAACCATGTGAATCTCCCATGGTTTACATTGTAGCCAAGGTTACCGAGTGTTTCAGACAAGCAGCCAGCATCACCTCATCTCCTCTTACACAATACATGCCCAGCTTCCACAGAACTGTCATCACCTTGCGTCGTGGACATACAGACAATTACAAGTCAAACACTTTCTCACAGGAGAGGTGAGTGAGTGAGTTGGGTTTAACGCCGCTTTTAACAGTATTCTAGTTATATCACAGCGTGTCAGGTTGTTGTGTGAGGAAAGCCCGAAGTGAAGCAGGTCTCAGACATAATGCTATTCTTGAGAGAGTGAGTAAGTGAGTAATTGAGTTGGGTTTAATGCCGCTTTTGACAGTATTCCAGTTATGCCACGGCGTGTCAGCTTGATGTGGGAGGAAAGCCCGAAGTGATGCAGGTCTCAGACGTTTACAACTTCGGTGAAACCCACGAGCACGGGTATGGTGCTGACAAACCTAGAAACATAATCGGGGCGAACCGGGATTCGAACCCACAATCACAGATCAGAACACGCCGCAGACACTCCCACAACTGGCCAACGCCTTATGTGTCATGACAATGAACAGTTTTCAATGCCTTTGTCCAACGACAACATGTGACTATCGAGCTGCACAATTTCATATTTGTATCTATGATATTAAATCAGATATATCGACTTTATTGGGTACAATAAATTTGCTAAAAATCTACCCGTGCGTTTCTTTTTTTGAAGAGTGTAAGAGCAAACTCCCAAACTGTGACCTAGTTACCAGCATTCCAGGTATGTCACGAGGTGTCAGGTGAAGGCTTCCATTCACGTTAACCAAACAGGCGTTACCAGACATCATAATCAGGACAGATCTTGGATTCGAACCCACGATGTGCTTGTCTGGGCGTTATAACCTGCTCTATGGTACGTTTTTTTGTTCTTGTTTGTTTGTTGTCATACGCCATAGTCAGCGATGTTCCAGATAGTTATCACATTGACCAAACGAATCTGGACCAGACAATCCAGTGATTGGCATTCTAAGCCGTCCAGAGCCGTCGGGTTACGATAACGCACAAATAACCAGGTCACCGAGCCCGACCACCTGATTCTTTAAGTCACCTCTTGGACAATCAATATAGTTCTGGGAACGTATTTTAACTCGAGTCCCCACGGGGATAGAGAACATTAGGTCTATTTATGTGACTGTCTGATCCCGCGCACTATTAAATACTAGTTCAATTGTAAAGCTGGGAACTGAATAGTGGAATGACGGGAGAATCCTGGACCCAATGTAATGAATCTGTAATGAATGTCTACGTGAAGTTTATAGGATCTCCAATGATTGAGGTTTGAATGACACAATCGTACTCCGTGACGCATTTGGCCGCCATGATGCAACATTTAATCCACCTTGAGATCCGCACTGTTGATATTTACCGACCTTTACGACCAACAAATCACAGGGAATGGTACTTGATATTTACAATTCCTCGACGACAAAGTTCAGACAAATAATTCTTGCTATCAATACACGACTTATCCACTATTTCAGACCGGATGTTGAAACTGACGGTGATCAATGAGTTTGGTGTGTCGTTATTGCACAGTTACTGATGATACCATGGATGAACCGTGTCTCGGCCTCAACACCTCGCCGAGGAGGATATTTATTTCGAAGCAAATATTATGATGTTATTGGAATACTTCTTGATGGCAATTTCAATATCATAAAGTTCTGTGGGATCAATTAGGTTCAGACTAAGCTGAACACCGACTCATGTCATGCACTGAGACAATTTGAGTGAGTGAGCTTAGTTGAACGCCGTTTGGAACAGTATTTCAGTTGATGTGAAGAAAGTGATGCAGATCTTAGATGTCTACCACTTTGGTGAAACCCAAGTACTGACAAACAAGGAAACATGATCCTGACACGGCTACGGGACGCAACTCTGCACAGCAAATTACGGCGTCACAGACATCCCATGCCCCGTTAATAGACACAAGAGCGCCGAAAACTTGTGTGTTACTGTTATAGTAGATATAATGATGTACGATCATCGATACGCCATCGATACCTGGTGGTATGAATCTGATATGGTCAGACTCCATTTCTGGTTTATGGATCGAGTTGAAGGGGATTAGTTGCAGTGAGTGAATCTAAGACCTAATTATGATAAGAAACAGAAATTAGATTTTTTTCTTGGCCCTACATCCTATCCAGAATCTTTATGGTGTAGTGTTTGTTTCTAAGTTAATTAACACCATACTTAGAAATATTCCAGCCATATGACCGCGATCTGTATTTAATCGAGTGTAGACTAAATAATTTAGTGATTGACGTAATGAGCATCAATCTACAGAATTGGGATGTGATGACATGTATGAACCAAGTCGCCGAGACTGGTAATCCGTAAAATTGTAGCTGTTTAACGAGACTGTGACAAATATACTCTGAAAAAATGTCTTGTATGCGGAAGCCTCTCACATTATCAATGTCACTCCTGCTACTTCTTACATATTTGCTTGAGGCAGCGGTGTTGTTTCTTCTCCACCCAATGAGGTGTCAGGAGAGATATGTACTACACGTGCACCCAAACCACCTGTCCACCTGCTGTTCGTGTCAATTCAGGGGCGATCGGGTAGCCTAGTGGTTAAAGCGTTCGCTCGTCACGGAGGAGACCTAGGTTCGATTCCCGACATGGGTACAATGTGTGAAGCCCATTTCTGGTGTCCCCCGCCGTGATATTGCTGGAATATTGCTAAAAGCGGCGTAAAACCTCACTCACTCACTCACTCACTCACCCATTCACCCACCCACCCACTCACCCACCCACTCACTCACTCACTCTTGTCAGTTCATGTACTTGGCAAGTGCATGGGTCTAATATTCAACAAGCGCACTCAAAATGGTACTTATGCTCCTGGACTTTTGGTTCAAACTTGTATTCTTGGTACTTCGGCACCGCGGACATTTATGACATTCTTGAGGCCATTGCTGCCTGCTTCCATGCGACAAGCAAGTAGGATCAAACAGATTGAATTGTGTCACCTTTAAAAACTCATCTCTCTTGGTGTTGCAAAACATACCTTGAATGGTTAACATGTTGAAAAGGAATAATGGACAAACATTCTTGTTTTCCATTCTATTTTCACTGGAATCTTCAAAGTCTGGTAAATCATGGTGATAATCATCAACAATTATTATCAAATAACTCATGCTTGCAGACGTTATCTGTGTTCAGAGACATTCCTTTGGCCGGAGAGCAAATTTAGAATAAAGGGTTGCCAATTTCCGTCAGGATAGAATATGTGAGAAATCCAAATGTCACGAATCCTCGTTGAGGAGGCTATGCAATATTTGTTAAATCTGAAATGTCCTTCAAAGAGCAAAAGCTGCCAAAACCTGCCTTTGAAGCAAATGCTCTTAAGATTTTCTTTGATGAAACTATATCAATCACAGTGATTGATGTTTACAATACTGGCAAACACACTGTAAACGATCATCTGAAATACATAGAGGATGGTCATGAACTCGATTGTATTAGTCACAGTGTTTTGTGGCGAAATGATAAAACAGACAACAGTGGAACAGATGTTGAAAATATTTTAGATGAATCCGAACTGCATGGTGATTTGAAGTTATTGTAAAATGAGTGAGTGAGTATGGTTTTACGCCGCTTTTAGCAATATTCCAGCAATATCACGGCGGGGGACACCAGAAATGGGCTTCACACATTATACCATGTCGGGAACCGAACCCGGGTTTTCGGCGTGACGAGCTAACGCTTTAACCACAAGGCTACCCGACCGCCCCTATTGTAAAATGAACAGAATACAACTGAAGAGATGGATGTTTTCTTCCTTGGACCTTCGATGATAACCCTCTGTCGAAACTGGAGTAATCGTCGCTGGTCACGTGTGATGAGTCCCGATTCACTTTGCACTTGTTTGATAGGCATGGTCGTGTCTGGCGACGTCGATATGAAAGCTGAGCCAATGTCTACCAGAGATCTGATGATCACAGATTTGGCGTTGGATCGGTTATGGTGAGGGATGGCATCCCTGTGATTAACTGAGCCCCTCATATTGTTCCAGGAAGGCTCACTGGGCAGTACATGTACTATTGGTTGGTTTGTTTGTAGTTTAACGCCACACTCAGCAATATTCCGGCTAATGACGGCGGTCTGTAAATAATCGAGTCTGGACCAGACAATCCAGTGATTAAGATCATGAGCATCGATCCACGCAATTGGGATCGATGACATGCATCACTCGATCCCGTTAGTCGCCTTTTACGACAAGCATAGTCACCTTTTACAGCAAGCATGGGTTGCTGAAGACCTATTCTACCCCGGAATTTTCACGGGTCAAATGTACTATTGGGACAACAGACTAAGCCACCCGTGAGTCCAGACCTTTAAATAAGTGGACATGATAGGGTGAGGTGAGGTGAGGTGAGGTGAGGTGAGGTGAGATTGGGTTTAACGTCGCGTCCAAGATTATTGCACAAAAATAGCGACGTACATGCACGTGTGTGTGTGTGTGGCTGCTTGTACTAGTCCGAATGTACTGATGCCGAATTATAGTGCTAGCACACTGAGATACCATGCCGCACTTTAACATGAATACCCCACTCAGACACAGTATACTGACTCAGAGCCGACCAGTCCTTCTTTTAGCCCCTTAATGCCGAGCACCAGACAGGGTAACAACAAGTACCATCTTTTAACGTCTTTTGGTATGACGCGGCCAGGGATCGAACCTCGGACCTTCTGCTCTCCGGGCGGACGCTCAACCACTAGACCACGGTGGCGGTCGGACATGATAGGGCGACGTGTACGTCATTGTCATAGGCCGCCTATCACCTTAGCTGAAATTGGCCAGTCCCTGAAAGAGAAGTGGGACAGACTCCCTCAAATCGCCATTGGGAGATTCATACACAGTACTCCTTGTCGAGTGAATGAATGCTTTACAAAACGTGTCGGGATTTCGCACCACGGATAAAAAAACGTCAACTTTTGAAATTTCCTATCTTACCCCTATCGTCCGTCTACATCGTTATTACATCTATCCTACTTCATGCCGACTGTAATGTGTTCTTAGGTCGTTCATTATTATTATTATTATGAATATTGATAGAAATTATATTTCTTACAAATTTGGGAATTTAAGGTATTTCCAAAGAGCCCCTACTGTTTTAAAGAGTACATATCAGTTTCTACGTAATTTAGGTACGTTTATCATTTGCGCTGAAACAAAACATCATAAATTGTGTTCTTTATCTATTCCAGTAATATATACCAAACTAAGTCAAATATCAGGGACATAATCCTATATTCAGTGAACACAGTGCGAGTCAAAATAGTTATTGTATTTGAACGAAAACGTTAGCATTTATTAGAAAGTTTATCAGCATATGTGTCAAATGCAAGATCGACAATCGGTTTATCTTGGATAATGTATCCACAATGTGTTCGCATAAAATGTTTGTTTTTAATGGTTATCTAAACTAACAAAAACAGCGTTCTCCAACGCGGCCGTGGCACTGAAGCGCTTTGTTTGAGCCCATGGGCTGGAGCTAAATATGCTACAAATCGAAACTCTGGCCTGCATAGCGAGATACGATGATTAAGATCACAGCTCAAACCTTTCCTCTGAACTCAGAGAACTACAGGTATTTATTACTCGTCTTTACAAGCAGGAAATTGATTGTTTAGCCATTGTTACAATACCATGCAACCAACATCAAACATCAGACAAAGATCTGCTTTGTCCATATAATCGTTTCCCAAGAACCAGACACACCTTGACGTATGTTGTCTGAGACCGTATGCCTGACGCCACGGTCATTTCAGAGGACGCATGTGGAAGTCGTCTTTATCCCTAAATAGTCTTCAAAGAATTTAGTGCAGTCCTGTCCAATTACACATCTCTGCGATAGTACTTTATTAGTTCGTGCTTCAGCCCTTTTGCAGTAATTGTCAATTATCATCTGTTTATTTTCATCTGCAGACAGTCTCAGCGAACAGTGATCATCGCTTATTGAATGTTGAACGTAAGCGTCACATTTAAGCATCATTCGTTGTTTGATCACATAATTTGATATTATGACATATCAAATAATGCCACATATAAATCCAGTGTGTTAACGGAGGATGGCATCTGTCAAAACCAGACATCAACTATGAACTATTGGGTTGACGCTTAAACCTGAAGATATGTCCATCCCTCTTTTGTACAGGATTCCAAAGCTACATAAAGATCCACACAAAGAGAGATATATTGTTGAGTCCAGCACATGTACCACCAAATCCTTTTCTCAAATATTAACCATAATTCTTAATACAGCCACGGTAAGACTTTTGTCATATTCACAGAATGTAATTGCGACAAGTGGGATTAATACCAAGTGGATTCTAGAAAAAGGATTTGCTTGAATGTTTGCAATCTGAAGAAGTTCAAGAAAACCAATGTCCGAAGGCTTGATGTTTCAACTTTGTAAACCCCATCCCACATGAAAAACTTCATTCCTTGATCCATTGGGCATTTGCCACTGAACGTGGTCACCACTGATATACTTACATCCCTGTCTTCACAGGTTCAGGACAATTGTCAAAAATGAAAGCAAATGACAATTCAAGTTTACAATATGTGAAATGCTAGGCTACGAGCTATGTGACATTTGTGGTTAGGATATGAAGGCAGGAGGTATACATCCCCAAGGGTACCACTTGTGCCCTTCTTACCTTCCTTACCGATATGTTTCTTTATACATACGAGTCAGAATCTGTTCTCGGATTGGTAAAATCAAAAGACCGGAATTTAGCCAAGAAGTTTTAACTCAGGCTTCAGGTATATCGATGATCTGCTGTCGCTTGATAATGGTCAAATAGCCAATACCCTTCCACTGATTTACTCACCTGAACTAGAAACATAAGCGACAAGTGAGACTAGTGCCCCCACCCAAAACCCCTTGTCTTATCCACAAGATGACAGTAGAGTTGATAATTTGGTAATGACATCCGACTGTTACTGTCGGTCAAGTGTTGGCACCAACGTCTAGTTCTCTGTCTGGTAACCATGCTCACACAACAACCGTACCATAAAGTGTTCGCATCCGGTTGCGTTTGAAAATGGTCTCTGAAATTTGTGTTAATTGATGCTATAATAGTCGATGTATTGAAGAAGAAATATAAGATGTCGTCTAGAGTATCACGGAACTCAGTACGAGACCAACAAGCATAGCAAGCAAAAAAAATACAACTGGCAGGCAACTGAACAAATCAGCGACTGGTCCTATGGTTGGTAAAAGTGTTAAGGGCACTAGAGGCTCGAGGTCTGTGTTTCACGGCATGCGCACTCCTAACACAGACATACAAAAGGAATTAGAAACGGTAATTTGACAGACTAAAATACTACTCTTATAATACAGTGTGATGTTACGTTACTACACCTGGAGTTGAAGAAGAGCCTGGGCACCACATGCCCGTGATGACACCAGGTGTTCAGAAAGGAGAGTGAGCACCACCTGCCCGTGATGACACCAGGTGTTCAAGAAGAGCGTGAGCACCACCTGCCCGTGATGACACCAGGTGTTCAAGAAGCGCGTGAGCACGACCTGCCCGTGATGACACCAGGTGTTCAAGAAGCGCGTGAGCACCACCTGCCCGTGATGACACCAGGTGTTCAAGAAGAGCGTGAGCTCCACCTGTCCGTGATGACACCAGGTGTTTAAGAAGAGCGTGAGCACCACATACCCGTGATGACACCAGGTGTTCAAGAAGAGCGTGGGCACCACCTGTCCCTGATGACACCCGGTGTTCAAGAAGAGCGTGGGCACCACCTGCCCGTGATGACACCAGGTGTTCAAGAAGCGCGTGAGCACCACCTGTCCGTCATGACACCAGGTGTTATCGAAAAGTGTAAGCATGTCTTGTTCTACCCGTAGCAGCGCGACAATTTGCATAAAAACGTAAGTGTTTCTTTTTCGCCTTGAGGCGCTGCCCCAAACAAAGATCCTGCCAAACACCGGTCGTTTGACCAAGACAAAATCATACGAGCAAAGAGACGTGATTGTATGAGACAAACATCAGTATGGTGGAACACTGCTATAATTCTGGACCTAAAATCGCGTCAAGTGTCGGTAAAAGTGATTCTGGCAAAGTCTCTGTCAACGTGATTAATGCTAAACGGAAAGATTTAACTTGACATTTACGTTGTTCAAATCATGTCATATGTGCTTTACGTCCAGCAAATGTTCTTCTTCTTAGGTTGTCAAGATGTCAATAGACGTGATGGTAATAAATCGTATATATCCGACACATGTAGAAAACCGAGAAAGATTAATCACACACTCGGTATTTCTAAACATGTAGCGCGATTCTTGGAGGAGATGCTAATTGGAGGTTTTCTTAATGCCTTGCAATTTCAAGCGGTTCAAAGGAGAAATACTGTGTTAATGTCTGATTAAAATCACCAGATACCTTACGAGTAGGATTAAGCAGCACTTGCCATTAGTCTGTCGTAACGTGATTTGTGGTTTTGGCATAATCTGTTATAGTCGGGCCACACGCAAACGGTATTAAAACATAGCTTTGTGTGCGGTTTGAATTTTGTCGATGTGTGACTAGGCCGTGACAAGATATAATTAGGACGTGTGGCTACTGAACTTCTTGGGTGTGACGAAGACGTGATTTAGATGTGGCTGGAACCTGACTATTGCGTGTCTTGGGTGTGACTAGGGTGTGACTATTGCGTGTCTTGGGTGTGACTAGGGTGTGACTATTGCGTGTCTTGGGTGTGACTAGGGTGTGACTATTGCGTGTCTTGGGTGAGACGTAGACATGACGCTAGGACGTGACTTGGGTGTGACTAAGGTGTAACCAGGGTGCGTCTGTGGTATGGCTGGGGTATGACAAGGTTGTGATTAGGATGTGATTATATCATGAAAAGGATGTGAAAGTTTATTTAGTTCACCCAAAAGAGATGCAAAATATGTTTCAGTTTTTTTTGGCCGTATTATTGTTTTCGGAGAAAATGGCTGATCATTAACCTCCACGCTCACAATACGGGCGGATGAGCTAGGATATTAACTTTGCTGTGCTTCTAGTGAAGATATATGTTATCCCTGTAGATTTGTCGCCGCTGAATTGTTCTTGAAAACGCGCATTTATAAGAGAAAAACGTACATTCGTGTGAATATTACCTGCGCTGCCGTAAAATCAGCTTTTTTATCTAAAACCCTTGTAAGTCGAATATGTTCCAAATGCTAGAATTTGGTGCAACGCCACTAAGAAGAGTGAATTAGTTTCATGGCCTGTCAGCTCATTGTAAGAGGAAACCACAGAACACTGTCAACTCAAAAACGTATACGGTAACGGTAGTGCCCACGAGTACTGGTATGTGTGTAATGTCTTCGGATCCTGGTATGTCAAAGGGCCGAAACTATGCATAGCGAATTTCGGCGCAATAGACGTCTTGACCGTCCCTGCACCCTGGCTCACATATAGCTGCAAGAAACCTTTCAAGTTTTGATGATACCAGGTGTTTGCGAAAAACATCCCATTCAAGACAGGCGTCGGAGATGCTGCACCTTTAAGGGATGGTAAATTCCATGACAGCAAAACTAAACACATGGGGGTTTATATATAGATACAGCTCCCGGTAGTTTAGAGAGATGTATTTCTATACAACAGACAACCCTCCTTGACCCAGTAAGATTGCCAAGGTCAGATGTACCATGTCAGATCAGAAGGACTGGTGTTAAATGTAGTCTGACAACGAAGCATGTGTTTAATTCAATTCTGATTGAGTGAACTGGGTTAAAGGCGCTTGAAACTTTTTTTGGTTATCTCATCATGTGGAAAACTTGTTGGCCATGGACGTCTAGCAGACCATAACGGATCAAGGTGATCTTAACGGAGAAATGTATAATTCCTGCAATTCGTGTTGTACATTAATATATTGCTTGTACGCTTGTTCTGGTGTAATATAATGTGGGTGGTGTGGTGTTAACGGGAGTGAAACGACTGAAGTTCATTCCTGTGTCACCCATCGCCATTTGTATGGAATGTTCCTGGTATCGGCGTAAAACATCATTCACTCACTTATTCACTTGCTTTAACCACTCGCCCGAATGGAGATAGCGAGGGGGGTATAATGATATTCATTTAGACAAATTGGTCTCTAGAATGAATTACGTCTGTAGATCTGTCTCAGTTTTATCCAATTAGCAGATCGTGCCTCAATGATGCCAGGAGTTATGAAGTCGGTCAAGAAGATGTCACAACAGACAATTGAAGACAGAGCAGACGACACGACTGACAAACGTAAAGTACCTAAGATGCTTGGAATCAATGACTAATCTCAAAACTTGAGTGGAATGGTGAATTAAGTTAATTGTAGATCTGTTGATTTAATAGCTACAACAATTCCACATGTCAGGAAATGTTTACACAATCACAGTCTGGCCCACAGAGACGAAGGCGAATTTCTCCGACAGCAGCACGGTGTGGGTTAAGCAGATCTCCGTTGTGGGAATGGATGTGGATACGATTGCCTTCGTTCTGTGCTATACTTTACCTGCTGACAACATTATGGCATTAAACACCATCGCAGTGATACCGGGAGAAACTCTTAACACATGAAATACTAATACGTGTATCCTTCTTTATTGAAACGTTTATAGCGTTTTCGCGAAAGAAATGCAGTCTGTTATATAATGGGGTTTAATTTCTTGTTCAAGATTATCTCGGTTATATAACGGCGTGCGGATATATTTGGAGCTGTTTTTCAGTGTGTGAGTGAGTGTTGTTTGAAGCCGCTTTTAGCAATCTTCCCTCGGGAAT